>NW_028132734.1:0-95177 GCF_964374135.1 Grampus griseus
CCGTTTGTCGCTGGCGGCGTTCGCGGCTCTCTCCGCCCCCGCCCGGCACAGCTGCAAGCCCCACCTCCTCAGGCCCCTCCCACCACAGCCAGCGTCTGATGGGGCGCTCCCCGCCTGCCTGAGCGGCCAGGCGGCCAGAAGGCGTCCCTGGAAGGCAGAGGCACACCAGACGCTCCGGGGGTGGCCTGACGGGAACCAGACGTGGCCGCGGACCCGGGGGCCGTCCGTGCGGCCCGCGAGCCCCTCGACCTGCACCTGGCCGCCCCCACTGCAGCCCAGCCCCGGCGCCGCCACCTGTCTGCCGGGCTGGCTCTCCACAGCTCCATACGGAAAAAGCCGCCCCTCCGCCGTTTCGCCATGGCCCGGGGCGGGAGCGGGATCGAGGGCCCGGGCCGCTTCCCCGGGCCTGCCGGCCACCTGGGGCGGGGTCCTGAGCTCGGACGGTGGCGTGGGGGCGAGGGTGGCGTGGCTGGGTCTCAGGGGCCGTGCCAACTCAATGGTGGCTCCCAGTGGCTTCGGGCCAGCTTCTGTCGGGCAGGAGGGCCGGCCCGGTCTGCGTCTGAGCTGCGCCTAGCGCAGCGTGGGCGGGCAGGTGGGATGGCCAAGGGCCCGCGGTCCCCGGGCCCGGAAGCCTCCTGGGCCACTTCCCCGTGAGCGGCCTGCGGGATCTGGGGCGGGGCGCCAAGCGCCGAAAAGTTTGCTGGCTCCCGCCCGCCCTGGGCTGGGTGGTCGCCAGCACCTCCGCCACCCCCAGGTGCCCGAGACCTCCGTTCCCCTGCCTAGGCGGGCGGCGGGGCCCTGCCGGGACGGGCGGGCCGCTGGGCTGACGGTAAGGCCCAAGCGCCTGCGAAGCTGCGCCTCAAGAGGCAGCCCGCGACCCCGCCGGCATCCACTGCCGAAGCAGCCTAGAAGGGCCCGATCTCGCCGCGATCGCGGAAGCTAAGCAGGGTCGGGCCTGGTTAGAACTTGGATGGGAGACCTCTAGGGTAAGACCGGGTGCTCCAGGCTTTTTGCCTCCCGCTCCGCCTTCTCCGTTTGTCGCTGGCGGCGTTCGCGGCTCTCTCCGCCCCCGCCCGGCACAGCTGCAAGCCCCACCTCCTCAGGCCCCTCCCACCACAGCCAGCGTCTGATGGGGCGCTCCCCGCCTGCCTGAGCGGCCAGGCGGCCAGAAGGCGTCCCTGGAAGGCAGAGGCACACCAGACGCTCCGGGGGTGGCCTGACGGGAACCAGACGTGGCCGCGGACCCGGGGGCCGTCCGTGCGGCCCGCGAGCCCCTCGACCTGCACCTGGCCGCCCCCACTGCAGCCCAGCCCCGGCGCCGCCACCTGTCTGCCGGGCTGGCTCTCCACAGCTCCATACGGAAAAAGCCGCCCCTCCGCCGTTTCGCCATGGCCCGGGGCGGGAGCGGGATCGAGGGCCCGGGCCGCTTCCCCGGGCCTGCCGGCCACCTGGGGCGGGGTCCTGAGCTCGGACGGTGGCGTGGGGGCGAGGGTGGCGTGGCTGGGTCTCAGGGGCCGTGCCAACTCAATGGTGGCTCCCAGTGGCTTCGGGCCAGCTTCTGTCGGGCAGGAGGGCCGGCCCGGTCTGCGTCTGAGCTGCGCCTAGCGCAGCGTGGGCGGGCAGGTGGGATGGCCAAGGGCCCGCGGTCCCCGGGCCCGGAAGCCTCCTGGGCCACTTCCCCGTGAGCGGCCTGCGGGATCTGGGGCGGGGCGCCAAGCGCCGAAAAGTTTGCTGGCTCCCGCCCGCCCTGGGCTGGGTGGTCGCCAGCACCTCCGCCACCCCCAGGTGCCCGAGACCTCCGTTCCCCTGCCTAGGCGGGCGGCGGGGCCCTGCCGGGACGGGCGGGCCGCTGGGCTGACGGTAAGGCCCAAGCGCCTGCGAAGCTGCGCCTCAAGAGGCAGCCCGCGACCCCGCCGGCATCCACTGCCGAAGCAGCCTAGAAGGGCCCGATCTCGCCGCGATCGCGGAAGCTAAGCAGGGTCGGGCCTGGTTAGAACTTGGATGGGAGACCTCTAGGGAAGACCGGGTGCTCCAGGCTTTTTGCCTCCCGCTCCGCCTTCTCCGTTTGTCGCTGGCGGCGTTCGCGGCTCTCTCCGCCCCCGCCCGGCACAGCTGCAAGCCCCACCTCCTCAGGCCCCTCCCACCACAGCCAGCGTCTGATGGGGCGCTCCCCGCCTGCCTGAGCGGCCAGGCGGCCAGAAGGCGTCCCTGGAAGGCAGAGGCACACCAGACGCTCCGGGGGTGGCCTGACGGGAACCAGACGTGGCCGCGGACCCGGGGGCCGTCCGTGCGGCCCGCGAGCCCCTCGACCTGCACCTGGCCGCCCCCACTGCAGCCCAGCCCCGGCGCCGCCACCTGTCTGCCGGGCTGGCTCTCCACAGCTCCATACGGAAAAAGCCGCCCCTCCGCCGTTTCGCCATGGCCCGGGGCGGGAGCGGGATCGAGGGCCCGGGCCGCTTCCCCGGGCCTGCCGGCCACCTGGGGCGGGGTCCTGAGCTCGGACGGTGGCGTGGGGGCGAGGGTGGCGTGGCTGGGTCTCAGGGGCCGTGCCAACTCAATGGTGGCTCCCAGTGGCTTCGGGCCAGCTTCTGTCGGGCAGGAGGGCCGGCCCGGTCTGCGTCTGAGCTGCGCCTAGCGCAGCGTGGGCGGGCAGGTGGGATGGCCAAGGGCCCGCGGTCCCCGGGCCCGGAAGCCTCCTGGGCCACTTCCCCGTGAGCGGCCTGCGGGATCTGGGGCGGGGCGCCAAGCGCCGAAAAGTTTGCTGGCTCCCGCCCGCCCTGGGCTGGGTGGTCGCCAGCACCTCCGCCACCCCCAGGTGCCCGAGACCTCCGTTCCCCTGCCTAGGCGGGCGGCGGGGCCCTGCCGGGACGGGCGGGCCGCTGGGCTGGCGGTAAGGCCCAAGCGCCTGCGAAGCTGCGCCTCAAGAGGCAGCCCGCGACCCCGCCGGCATCCACTGCCGAAGCAGCCTAGAAGGGCCCGATCTCGCCGCGATCGCGGAAGCTAAGCAGGGTCGGGCCTGGTTAGAACTTGGATGGGAGACCTCTAGGGAAGACCGGGTGCTCCAGGCTTTTTGCCTCCCGCTCCGCCTTCTCCGTTTGTCGCTGGCGGCGTTCGCGGCTCTCTCCGCCCCCGCCCGGCACAGCTGCAAGCCCCACCTCCTCAGGCCCCTCCCACCACAGCCAGCGTCTGATGGGGCGCTCCCCGCCTGCCTGAGCGGCCAGGCGGCCAGAAGGCGTCCCTGGAAGGCAGAGGCACACCAGACGCTCCGGGGGTGGCCTGACGGGAACCAGACGTGGCCGCGGACCCGGGGGCCGTCCGTGCGGCCCGCGAGCCCCTCGACCTGCACCTGGCCGCCCCCACTGCAGCCCAGCCCCGGCGCCGCCACCTGTCTGCCGGGCTGGCTCTCCACAGCTCCATACGGAAAAAGCCGCCCCTCCGCCGTTTCGCCATGGCCCGGGGCGGGAGCGGGATCGAGGGCCCGGGCCGCTTCCCCGGGCCTGCCGGCCACCTGGGGCGGGGTCCTGAGCTCGGACGGTGGCGTGGGGGCGAGGGTGGCGTGGCTGGGTCTCAGGGGCCGTGCCAACTCAATGGTGGCTCCCAGTGGCTTCGGGCCAGCTTCTGTCGGGCAGGAGGGCCGGCCCGGTCTGCGTCTGAGCTGCGCCTAGCGCAGCGTGGGCGGGCAGGTGGGATGGCCAAGGGCCCGCGGTCCCCGGGCCCGGAAGCCTCCTGGGCCACTTCCCCGTGAGCGGCCTGCGGGATCTGGGGCGGGGCGCCAAGCGCCGAAAAGTTTGCTGGCTCCCGCCCGCCCTGGGCTGGGTGGTCGCCAGCACCTCCGCCACCCCCAGGTGCCCGAGACCTCCGTTCCCCTGCCTAGGCGGGCGGCGGGGCCCTGCCGGGACGGGCGGGCCGCTGGGCTGACGGTAAGGCCCAAGCGCCTGCGAAGCTGCGCCTCAAGAGGCAGCCCGCGACCCCGCCGGCATCCACTGCCGAAGCAGCCTAGAAGGGCCCGATCTCGCCGCGATCGCGGAAGCTAAGCAGGGTCGGGCCTGGTTAGAACTTGGATGGGAGACCTCTAGGGTAAGACCGGGTGCTCCAGGCTTTTTGCCTCCCGCTCCGCCTTCTCCGTTTGTCGCTGGCGGCGTTCGCGGCTCTCTCCGCCCCCGCCCGGCACAGCTGCAAGCCCCACCTCCTCAGGCCCCTCCCACCACAGCCAGCGTCTGATGGGGCGCTCCCCGCCTGCCTGAGCGGCCAGGCGGCCAGAAGGCGTCCCTGGAAGGCAGAGGCACACCAGACGCTCCGGGGGTGGCCTGACGGGAACCAGACGTGGCCGCGGACCCGGGGGCCGTCCGTGCGGCCCGCGAGCCCCTCGACCTGCACCTGGCCGCCCCCACTGCAGCCCAGCCCCGGCGCCGCCACCTGTCTGCCGGGCTGGCTCTCCACAGCTCCATACGGAAAAAGCCGCCCCTCCGCCGTTTCGCCATGGCCCGGGGCGGGAGCGGGATCGAGGGCCCGGGCCGCTTCCCCGGGCCTGCCGGCCACCTGGGGCGGGGTCCTGAGCTCGGACGGTGGCGTGGGGGCGAGGGTGGCGTGGCTGGGTCTCAGGGGCCGTGCCAACTCAATGGTGGCTCCCAGTGGCTTCGGGCCAGCTTCTGTCGGGCAGGAGGGCCGGCCCGGTCTGCGTCTGAGCTGCGCCTAGCGCAGCGTGGGCGGGCAGGTGGGATGGCCAAGGGCCCGCGGTCCCCGGGCCCGGAAGCCTCCTGGGCCACTTCCCCGTGAGCGGCCTGCGGGATCTGGGGCGGGGCGCCAAGCGCCGAAAAGTTTGCTGGCTCCCGCCCGCCCTGGGCTGGGTGGTCGCCAGCACCTCCGCCACCCCCAGGTGCCCGAGACCTCCGTTCCCCTGCCTAGGCGGGCGGCGGGGCCCTGCCGGGACGGGCGGGCCGCTGGGCTGACGGTAAGGCCCAAGCGCCTGCGAAGCTGCGCCTCAAGAGGCAGCCCGCGACCCCGCCGGCATCCACTGCCGAAGCAGCCTAGAAGGGCCCGATCTCGCCGCGATCGCGGAAGCTAAGCAGGGTCGGGCCTGGTTAGAACTTGGATGGGAGACCTCTAGGGTAAGACCGGGTGCTCCAGGCTTTTTGCCTCCCGCTCCGCCTTCTCCGTTTGTCGCTGGCGGCGTTCGCGGCTCTCTCCGCCCCCGCCCGGCACAGCTGCAAGCCCCACCTCCTCAGGCCCCTCCCACCACAGCCAGCGTCTGATGGGGCGCTCCCCGCCTGCCTGAGCGGCCAGGCGGCCAGAAGGCGTCCCTGGAAGGCAGAGGCACACCAGACGCTCCGGGGGTGGCCTGACGGGAACCAGACGTGGCCGCGGACCCGGGGGCCGTCCGTGCGGCCCGCGAGCCCCTCGACCTGCACCTGGCCGCCCCCACTGCAGCCCAGCCCCGGCGCCGCCACCTGTCTGCCGGGCTGGCTCTCCACAGCTCCATACGGAAAAAGCCGCCCCTCCGCCGTTTCGCCATGGCCCGGGGCGGGAGCGGGATCGAGGGCCCGGGCCGCTTCCCCGGGCCTGCCGGCCACCTGGGGCGGGGTCCTGAGCTCGGACGGTGGCGTGGGGGCGAGGGTGGCGTGGCTGGGTCTCAGGGGCCGTGCCAACTCAATGGTGGCTCCCAGTGGCTTCGGGCCAGCTTCTGTCGGGCAGGAGGGCCGGCCCGGTCTGCGTCTGAGCTGCGCCTAGCGCAGCGTGGGCGGGCAGGTGGGATGGCCAAGGGCCCGCGGTCCCCGGGCCCGGAAGCCTCCTGGGCCACTTCCCCGTGAGCGGCCTGCGGGATCTGGGGCGGGGCGCCAAGCGCCGAAAAGTTTGCTGGCTCCCGCCCGCCCTGGGCTGGGTGGTCGCCAGCACCTCCGCCACCCCCAGGTGCCCGAGACCTCCGTTCCCCTGCCTAGGCGGGCGGCGGGGCCCTGCCGGGACGGGCGGGCCGCTGGGCTGGCGGTAAGGCCCAAGCGCCTGCGAAGCTGCGCCTCAAGAGGCAGCCCGCGACCCCGCCGGCATCCACTGCCGAAGCAGCCTAGAAGGGCCCGATCTCGCCGCGATCGCGGAAGCTAAGCAGGGTCGGGCCTGGTTAGAACTTGGATGGGAGACCTCTAGGGAAGACCGGGTGCTCCAGGCTTTTTGCCTCCCGCTCCGCCTTCTCCGTTTGTCGCTGGCGGCGTTCGCGGCTCTCTCCGCCCCCGCCCGGCACAGCTGCAAGCCCCACCTCCTCAGGCCCCTCCCACCACAGCCAGCGTCTGATGGGGCGCTCCCCGCCTGCCTGAGCGGCCAGGCGGCCAGAAGGCGTCCCTGGAAGGCAGAGGCACACCAGACGCTCCGGGGGTGGCCTGACGGGAACCAGACGTGGCCGCGGACCCGGGGGCCGTCCGTGCGGCCCGCGAGCCCCTCGACCTGCACCTGGCCGCCCCCACTGCAGCCCAGCCCCGGCGCCGCCACCTGTCTGCCGGGCTGGCTCTCCACAGCTCCATACGGAAAAAGCCGCCCCTCCGCCGTTTCGCCATGGCCCGGGGCGGGAGCGGGATCGAGGGCCCGGGCCGCTTCCCCGGGCCTGCCGGCCACCTGGGGCGGGGTCCTGAGCTCGGACGGTGGCGTGGGGGCGAGGGTGGCGTGGCTGGGTCTCAGGGGCCGTGCCAACTCAATGGTGGCTCCCAGTGGCTTCGGGCCAGCTTCTGTCGGGCAGGAGGGCCGGCCCGGTCTGCGTCTGAGCTGCGCCTAGCGCAGCGTGGGCGGGCAGGTGGGATGGCCAAGGGCCCGCGGTCCCCGGGCCCGGAAGCCTCCTGGGCCACTTCCCCGTGAGCGGCCTGCGGGATCTGGGGCGGGGCGCCAAGCGCCGAAAAGTTTGCTGGCTCCCGCCCGCCCTGGGCTGGGTGGTCGCCAGCACCTCCGCCACCCCCAGGTGCCCGAGACCTCCGTTCCCCTGCCTAGGCGGGCGGCGGGGCCCTGCCGGGACGGGCGGGCCGCTGGGCTGACGGTAAGGCCCAAGCGCCTGCGAAGCTGCGCCTCAAGAGGCAGCCCGCGACCCCGCCGGCATCCACTGCCGAAGCAGCCTAGAAGGGCCCGATCTCGCCGCGATCGCGGAAGCTAAGCAGGGTCGGGCCTGGTTAGAACTTGGATGGGAGACCTCTAGGGTAAGACCGGGTGCTCCAGGCTTTTTGCCTCCCGCTCCGCCTTCTCCGTTTGTCGCTGGCGGCGTTCGCGGCTCTCTCCGCCCCCGCCCGGCACAGCTGCAAGCCCCACCTCCTCAGGCCCCTCCCACCACAGCCAGCGTCTGATGGGGCGCTCCCCGCCTGCCTGAGCGGCCAGGCGGCCAGAAGGCGTCCCTGGAAGGCAGAGGCACACCAGACGCTCCGGGGGTGGCCTGACGGGAACCAGACGTGGCCGCGGACCCGGGGGCCGTCCGTGCGGCCCGCGAGCCCCTCGACCTGCACCTGGCCGCCCCCACTGCAGCCCAGCCCCGGCGCCGCCACCTGTCTGCCGGGCTGGCTCTCCACAGCTCCATACGGAAAAAGCCGCCCCTCCGCCGTTTCGCCATGGCCCGGGGCGGGAGCGGGATCGAGGGCCCGGGCCGCTTCCCCGGGCCTGCCGGCCACCTGGGGCGGGGTCCTGAGCTCGGACGGTGGCGTGGGGGCGAGGGTGGCGTGGCTGGGTCTCAGGGGCCGTGCCAACTCAATGGTGGCTCCCAGTGGCTTCGGGCCAGCTTCTGTCGGGCAGGAGGGCCGGCCCGGTCTGCGTCTGAGCTGCGCCTAGCGCAGCGTGGGCGGGCAGGTGGGATGGCCAAGGGCCCGCGGTCCCCGGGCCCGGAAGCCTCCTGGGCCACTTCCCCGTGAGCGGCCTGCGGGATCTGGGGCGGGGCGCCAAGCGCCGAAAAGTTTGCTGGCTCCCGCCCGCCCTGGGCTGGGTGGTCGCCAGCACCTCCGCCACCCCCAGGTGCCCGAGACCTCCGTTCCCCTGCCTAGGCGGGCGGCGGGGCCCTGCCGGGACGGGCGGGCCGCTGGGCTGGCGGTAAGGCCCAAGCGCCTGCGAAGCTGCGCCTCAAGAGGCAGCCCGCGACCCCGCCGGCATCCACTGCCGAAGCAGCCTAGAAGGGCCCGATCTCGCCGCGATCGCGGAAGCTAAGCAGGGTCGGGCCTGGTTAGAACTTGGATGGGAGACCTCTAGGGAAGACCGGGTGCTCCAGGCTTTTTGCCTCCCGCTCCGCCTTCTCCGTTTGTCGCTGGCGGCGTTCGCGGCTCTCTCCGCCCCCGCCCGGCACAGCTGCAAGCCCCACCTCCTCAGGCCCCTCCCACCACAGCCAGCGTCTGATGGGGCGCTCCCCGCCTGCCTGAGCGGCCAGGCGGCCAGAAGGCGTCCCTGGAAGGCAGAGGCACACCAGACGCTCCGGGGGTGGCCTGACGGGAACCAGACGTGGCCGCGGACCCGGGGGCCGTCCGTGCGGCCCGCGAGCCCCTCGACCTGCACCTGGCCGCCCCCACTGCAGCCCAGCCCCGGCGCCGCCACCTGTCTGCCGGGCTGGCTCTCCACAGCTCCATACGGAAAAAGCCGCCCCTCCGCCGTTTCGCCATGGCCCGGGGCGGGAGCGGGATCGAGGGCCCGGGCCGCTTCCCCGGGCCTGCCGGCCACCTGGGGCGGGGTCCTGAGCTCGGACGGTGGCGTGGGGGCGAGGGTGGCGTGGCTGGGTCTCAGGGGCCGTGCCAACTCAATGGTGGCTCCCAGTGGCTTCGGGCCAGCTTCTGTCGGGCAGGAGGGCCGGCCCGGTCTGCGTCTGAGCTGCGCCTAGCGCAGCGTGGGCGGGCAGGTGGGATGGCCAAGGGCCCGCGGTCCCCGGGCCCGGAAGCCTCCTGGGCCACTTCCCCGTGAGCGGCCTGCGGGATCTGGGGCGGGGCGCCAAGCGCCGAAAAGTTTGCTGGCTCCCGCCCGCCCTGGGCTGGGTGGTCGCCAGCACCTCCGCCACCCCCAGGTGCCCGAGACCTCCGTTCCCCTGCCTAGGCGGGCGGCGGGGCCCTGCCGGGACGGGCGGGCCGCTGGGCTGACGGTAAGGCCCAAGCGCCTGCGAAGCTGCGCCTCAAGAGGCAGCCCGCGACCCCGCCGGCATCCACTGCCGAAGCAGCCTAGAAGGGCCCGATCTCGCCGCGATCGCGGAAGCTAAGCAGGGTCGGGCCTGGTTAGAACTTGGATGGGAGACCTCTAGGGAAGACCGGGTGCTCCAGGCTTTTTGCCTCCCGCTCCGCCTTCTCCGTTTGTCGCTGGCGGCGTTCGCGGCTCTCTCCGCCCCCGCCCGGCACAGCTGCAAGCCCCACCTCCTCAGGCCCCTCCCACCACAGCCAGCGTCTGATGGGGCGCTCCCCGCCTGCCTGAGCGGCCAGGCGGCCAGAAGGCGTCCCTGGAAGGCAGAGGCACACCAGACGCTCCGGGGGTGGCCTGACGGGAACCAGACGTGGCCGCGGACCCGGGGGCCGTCCGTGCGGCCCGCGAGCCCCTCGACCTGCACCTGGCCGCCCCCACTGCAGCCCAGCCCCGGCGCCGCCACCTGTCTGCCGGGCTGGCTCTCCACAGCTCCATACGGAAAAAGCCGCCCCTCCGCCGTTTCGCCATGGCCCGGGGCGGGAGCGGGATCGAGGGCCCGGGCCGCTTCCCCGGGCCTGCCGGCCACCTGGGGCGGGGTCCTGAGCTCGGACGGTGGCGTGGGGGCGAGGGTGGCGTGGCTGGGTCTCAGGGGCCGTGCCAACTCAATGGTGGCTCCCAGTGGCTTCGGGCCAGCTTCTGTCGGGCAGGAGGGCCGGCCCGGTCTGCGTCTGAGCTGCGCCTAGCGCAGCGTGGGCGGGCAGGTGGGATGGCCAAGGGCCCGCGGTCCCCGGGCCCGGAAGCCTCCTGGGCCACTTCCCCGTGAGCGGCCTGCGGGATCTGGGGCGGGGCGCCAAGCGCCGAAAAGTTTGCTGGCTCCCGCCCGCCCTGGGCTGGGTGGTCGCCAGCACCTCCGCCACCCCCAGGTGCCCGAGACCTCCGTTCCCCTGCCTAGGCGGGCGGCGGGGCCCTGCCGGGACGGGCGGGCCGCTGGGCTGACGGTAAGGCCCAAGCGCCTGCGAAGCTGCGCCTCAAGAGGCAGCCCGCGACCCCGCCGGCATCCACTGCCGAAGCAGCCTAGAAGGGCCCGATCTCGCCGCGATCGCGGAAGCTAAGCAGGGTCGGGCCTGGTTAGAACTTGGATGGGAGACCTCTAGGGTAAGACCGGGTGCTCCAGGCTTTTTGCCTCCCGCTCCGCCTTCTCCGTTTGTCGCTGGCGGCGTTCGCGGCTCTCTCCGCCCCCGCCCGGCACAGCTGCAAGCCCCACCTCCTCAGGCCCCTCCCACCACAGCCAGCGTCTGATGGGGCGCTCCCCGCCTGCCTGAGCGGCCAGGCGGCCAGAAGGCGTCCCTGGAAGGCAGAGGCACACCAGACGCTCCGGGGGTGGCCTGACGGGAACCAGACGTGGCCGCGGACCCGGGGGCCGTCCGTGCGGCCCGCGAGCCCCTCGACCTGCACCTGGCCGCCCCCACTGCAGCCCAGCCCCGGCGCCGCCACCTGTCTGCCGGGCTGGCTCTCCACAGCTCCATACGGAAAAAGCCGCCCCTCCGCCGTTTCGCCATGGCCCGGGGCGGGAGCGGGATCGAGGGCCCGGGCCGCTTCCCCGGGCCTGCCGGCCACCTGGGGCGGGGTCCTGAGCTCGGACGGTGGCGTGGGGGCGAGGGTGGCGTGGCTGGGTCTCAGGGGCCGTGCCAACTCAATGGTGGCTCCCAGTGGCTTCGGGCCAGCTTCTGTCGGGCAGGAGGGCCGGCCCGGTCTGCGTCTGAGCTGCGCCTAGCGCAGCGTGGGCGGGCAGGTGGGATGGCCAAGGGTCCGCGGTCCCCGGGCCCGGAAGCCTCCTGGGCCACTTCCCCGTGAGCGGCCTGCGGGATCTGGGGCGGGGCGCCAAGCGCCGAAAAGTTTGCTGGCTCCCGCCCGCCCTGGGCTGGGTGGTCGCCAGCACCTCCGCCACCCCCAGGTGCCCGAGACCTCCGTTCCCCTGCCTAGGCGGGCGGCGGGGCCCTGCCGGGACGGGCGGGCCGCTGGGCTGACGGTAAGGCCCAAGCGCCTGCGAAGCTGCGCCTCAAGAGGCAGCCCGCGACCCCGCCGGCATCCACTGCCGAAGCAGCCTAGAAGGGCCCGATCTCGCCGCGATCGCGGAAGCTAAGCAGGGTCGGGCCTGGTTAGAACTTGGATGGGAGACCTCTAGGGAAGACCGGGTGCTCCAGGCTTTTTGCCTCCCGCTCCGCCTTCTCCGTTTGTCGCTGGCGGCGTTCGCGGCTCTCTCCGCCCCCGCCCGGCACAGCTGCAAGCCCCACCTCCTCAGGCCCCTCCCACCACAGCCAGCGTCTGATGGGGCGCTCCCCGCCTGCCTGAGCGGCCAGGCGGCCAGAAGGCGTCCCTGGAAGGCAGAGGCACACCAGACGCTCCGGGGGTGGCCTGACGGGAACCAGACGTGGCCGCGGACCCGGGGGCCGTCCGTGCGGCCCGCGAGCCCCTCGACCTGCACCTGGCCGCCCCCACTGCAGCCCAGCCCCGGCGCCGCCACCTGTCTGCCGGGCTGGCTCTCCACAGCTCCATACGGAAAAAGCCGCCCCTCCGCCGTTTCGCCATGGCCCGGGGCGGGAGCGGGATCGAGGGCCCGGGCCGCTTCCCCGGGCCTGCCGGCCACCTGGGGCGGGGTCCTGAGCTCGGACGGTGGCGTGGGGGCGAGGGTGGCGTGGCTGGGTCTCAGGGGCCGTGCCAACTCAATGGTGGCTCCCAGTGGCTTCGGGCCAGCTTCTGTCGGGCAGGAGGGCCGGCCCGGTCTGCGTCTGAGCTGCGCCTAGCGCAGCGTGGGCGGGCAGGTGGGATGGCCAAGGGCCCGCGGTCCCCGGGCCCGGAAGCCTCCTGGGCCACTTCCCCGTGAGCGGCCTGCGGGATCTGGGGCGGGGCGCCAAGCGCCGAAAAGTTTGCTGGCTCCCGCCCGCCCTGGGCTGGGTGGTCGCCAGCACCTCCGCCACCCCCAGGTGCCCGAGACCTCCGTTCCCCTGCCTAGGCGGGCGGCGGGGCCCTGCCGGGACGGGCGGGCCGCTGGGCTGACGGTAAGGCCCAAGCGCCTGCGAAGCTGCGCCTCAAGAGGCAGCCCGCGACCCCGCCGGCATCCACTGCCGAAGCAGCCTAGAAGGGCCCGATCTCGCCGCGATCGCGGAAGCTAAGCAGGGTCGGGCCTGGTTAGAACTTGGATGGGAGACCTCTAGGGTAAGACCGGGTGCTCCAGGCTTTTTGCCTCCCGCTCCGCCTTCTCCGTTTGTCGCTGGCGGCGTTCGCGGCTCTCTCCGCCCCCGCCCGGCACAGCTGCAAGCCCCACCTCCTCAGGCCCCTCCCACCACAGCCAGCGTCTGATGGGGCGCTCCCCGCCTGCCTGAGCGGCCAGGCGGCCAGAAGGCGTCCCTGGAAGGCAGAGGCACACCAGACGCTCCGGGGGTGGCCTGACGGGAACCAGACGTGGCCGCGGACCCGGGGGCCGTCCGTGCGGCCCGCGAGCCCCTCGACCTGCACCTGGCCGCCCCCACTGCAGCCCAGCCCCGGCGCCGCCACCTGTCTGCCGGGCTGGCTCTCCACAGCTCCATACGGAAAAAGCCGCCCCTCCGCCGTTTCGCCATGGCCCGGGGCGGGAGCGGGATCGAGGGCCCGGGC
Source organism: Grampus griseus (assembly GCF_964374135.1). Classification (NCBI taxonomy): domain Eukaryota; kingdom Metazoa; phylum Chordata; class Mammalia; order Artiodactyla; family Delphinidae; genus Grampus; species Grampus griseus. Next base: position 12,760 of record NW_028132734.1, read on the forward strand.
CGCTTCCCCGGGCCTGCCGGCCACCTGGGGCGGGGTCCTGAGCTCGGACGGTGGCGTGGGGGCGAGGGTGGCGTGGCTGGGTCTCAGGGGCCGTGCCAACTCAATGGTGGCTCCCAGTGGCTTCGGGCCAGCTTCTGTCGGGCAGGAGGGCCGGCCCGGTCTGCGTCTGAGCTGCGCCTAGCGCAGCGTGGGCGGGCAGGTGGGATGGCCAAGGGTCCGCGGTCCCCGGGCCCGGAAGCCTCCTGGGCCACTTCCCCGTGAGCGGCCTGCGGGATCTGGGGCGGGGCGCCAAGCGCCGAAAAGTTTGCTGGCTCCCGCCCGCCCTGGGCTGGGTGGTCGCCAGCACCTCCGCCACCCCCAGGTGCCCGAGACCTCCGTTCCCCTGCCTAGGCGGGCGGCGGGGCCCTGCCGGGACGGGCGGGCCGCTGGGCTGACGGTAAGGCCCAAGCGCCTGCGAAGCTGCGCCTCAAGAGGCAGCCCGCGACCCCGCCGGCATCCACTGCCGAAGCAGCCTAGAAGGGCCCGATCTCGCCGCGATCGCGGAAGCTAAGCAGGGTCGGGCCTGGTTAGAACTTGGATGGGAGACCTCTAGGGAAGACCGGGTGCTCCAGGCTTTTTGCCTCCCGCTCCGCCTTCTCCGTTTGTCGCTGGCGGCGTTCGCGGCTCTCTCCGCCCCCGCCCGGCACAGCTGCAAGCCCCACCTCCTCAGGCCCCTCCCACCACAGCCAGCGTCTGATGGGGCGCTCCCCGCCTGCCTGAGCGGCCAGGCGGCCAGAAGGCGTCCCTGGAAGGCAGAGGCACACCAGACGCTCCGGGGGTGGCCTGACGGGAACCAGACGTGGCCGCGGACCCGGGGGCCGTCCGTGCGGCCCGCGAGCCCCTCGACCTGCACCTGGCCGCCCCCACTGCAGCCCAGCCCCGGCGCCGCCACCTGTCTGCCGGGCTGGCTCTCCACAGCTCCATACGGAAAAAGCCGCCCCTCCGCCGTTTCGCCATGGCCCGGGGCGGGAGCGGGATCGAGGGCCCGGGCCGCTTCCCCGGGCCTGCCGGCCACCTGGGGCGGGGTCCTGAGCTCGGACGGTGGCGTGGGGGCGAGGGTGGCGTGGCTGGGTCTCAGGGGCCGTGCCAACTCAATGGTGGCTCCCAGTGGCTTCGGGCCAGCTTCTGTCGGGCAGGAGGGCCGGCCCGGTCTGCGTCTGAGCTGCGCCTAGCGCAGCGTGGGCGGGCAGGTGGGATGGCCAAGGGCCCGCGGTCCCCGGGCCCGGAAGCCTCCTGGGCCACTTCCCCGTGAGCGGCCTGCGGGATCTGGGGCGGGGCGCCAAGCGCCGAAAAGTTTGCTGGCTCCCGCCCGCCCTGGGCTGGGTGGTCGCCAGCACCTCCGCCACCCCCAGGTGCCCGAGACCTCCGTTCCCCTGCCTAGGCGGGCGGCGGGGCCCTGCCGGGACGGGCGGGCCGCTGGGCTGACGGTAAGGCCCAAGCGCCTGCGAAGCTGCGCCTCAAGAGGCAGCCCGCGACCCTGCCGGCATCCACTGCCGAAGCAGCCTAGAAGGGCCCGATCTCGCCGCGATCGCGGAAGCTAAGCAGGGTCGGGCCTGGTTAGAACTTGGATGGGAGACCTCTAGGGTAAGACCGGGTGCTCCAGGCTTTTTGCCTCCCGCTCCGCCTTCTCCGTTTGTCGCTGGCGGCGTTCGCGGCTCTCTCCGCCCCCGCCCGGCACAGCTGCAAGCCCCACCTCCTCAGGCCCCTCCCACCACAGCCAGCGTCTGATGGGGCGCTCCCCGCCTGCCTGAGCGGCCAGGCGGCCAGAAGGCGTCCCTGGAAGGCAGAGGCACACCAGACGCTCCGGGGGTGGCCTGACGGGAACCAGACGTGGCCGCGGACCCGGGGGCCGTCCGTGCGGCCCGCGAGCCCCTCGACCTGCACCTGGCCGCCCCCACTGCAGCCCAGCCCCGGCGCCGCCACCTGTCTGCCGGGCTGGCTCTCCACAGCTCCATACGGAAAAAGCCGCCCCTCCGCCGTTTCGCCATGGCCCGGGGCGGGAGCGGGATCGAGGGCCCGGGCCGCTTCCCCGGGCCTGCCGGCCACCTGGGGCGGGGTCCTGAGCTCGGACGGTGGCGTGGGGGCGAGGGTGGCGTGGCTGGGTCTCAGGGGCCGTGCCAACTCAATGGTGGCTCCCAGTGGCTTCGGGCCAGCTTCTGTCGGGCAGGAGGGCCGGCCCGGTCTGCGTCTGAGCTGCGCCTAGCGCAGCGTGGGCGGGCAGGTGGGATGGCCAAGGGTCCGCGGTCCCCGGGCCCGGAAGCCTCCTGGGCCACTTCCCCGTGAGCGGCCTGCGGGATCTGGGGCGGGGCGCCAAGCGCCGAAAAGTTTGCTGGCTCCCGCCCGCCCTGGGCTGGGTGGTCGCCAGCACCTCCGCCACCCCCAGGTGCCCGAGACCTCCGTTCCCCTGCCTAGGCGGGCGGCGGGGCCCTGCCGGGACGGGCGGGCCGCTGGGCTGACGGTAAGGCCCAAGCGCCTGCGAAGCTGCGCCTCAAGAGGCAGCCCGCGACCCCGCCGGCATCCACTGCCGAAGCAGCCTAGAAGGGCCCGATCTCGCCGCGATCGCGGAAGCTAAGCAGGGTCGGGCCTGGTTAGAACTTGGATGGGAGACCTCTAGGGAAGACCGGGTGCTCCAGGCTTTTTGCCTCCCGCTCCGCCTTCTCCGTTTGTCGCTGGCGGCGTTCGCGGCTCTCTCCGCCCCCGCCCGGCACAGCTGCAAGCCCCACCTCCTCAGGCCCCTCCCACCACAGCCAGCGTCTGATGGGGCGCTCCCCGCCTGCCTGAGCGGCCAGGCGGCCAGAAGGCGTCCCTGGAAGGCAGAGGCACACCAGACGCTCCGGGGGTGGCCTGACGGGAACCAGACGTGGCCGCGGACCCGGGGGCCGTCCGTGCGGCCCGCGAGCCCCTCGACCTGCACCTGGCCGCCCCCACTGCAGCCCAGCCCCGGCGCCGCCACCTGTCTGCCGGGCTGGCTCTCCACAGCTCCATACGGAAAAAGCCGCCCCTCCGCCGTTTCGCCATGGCCCGGGGCGGGAGCGGGATCGAGGGCCCGGGCCGCTTCCCCGGGCCTGCCGGCCACCTGGGGCGGGGTCCTGAGCTCGGACGGTGGCGTGGGGGCGAGGGTGGCGTGGCTGGGTCTCAGGGGCCGTGCCAACTCAATGGTGGCTCCCAGTGGCTTCGGGCCAGCTTCTGTCGGGCAGGAGGGCCGGCCCGGTCTGCGTCTGAGCTGCGCCTAGCGCAGCGTGGGCGGGCAGGTGGGATGGCCAAGGGTCCGCGGTCCCCGGGCCCGGAAGCCTCCTGGGCCACTTCCCCGTGAGCGGCCTGCGGGATCTGGGGCGGGGCGCCAAGCGCCGAAAAGTTTGCTGGCTCCCGCCCGCCCTGGGCTGGGTGGTCGCCAGCACCTCCGCCACCCCCAGGTGCCCGAGACCTCCGTTCCCCTGCCTAGGCGGGCGGCGGGGCCCTGCCGGGACGGGCGGGCCGCTGGGCTGACGGTAAGGCCCAAGCGCCTGCGAAGCTGCGCCTCAAGAGGCAGCCCGCGACCCCGCCGGCATCCACTGCCGAAGCAGCCTAGAAGGGCCCGATCTCGCCGCGATCGCGGAAGCTAAGCAGGGTCGGGCCTGGTTAGAACTTGGATGGGAGACCTCTAGGGAAGACCGGGTGCTCCAGGCTTTTTGCCTCCCGCTCCGCCTTCTCCGTTTGTCGCTGGCGGCGTTCGCGGCTCTCTCCGCCCCCGCCCGGCACAGCTGCAAGCCCCACCTCCTCAGGCCCCTCCCACCACAGCCAGCGTCTGATGGGGCGCTCCCCGCCTGCCTGAGCGGCCAGGCGGCCAGAAGGCGTCCCTGGAAGGCAGAGGCACACCAGACGCTCCGGGGGTGGCCTGACGGGAACCAGACGTGGCCGCGGACCCGGGGGCCGTCCGTGCGGCCCGCGAGCCCCTCGACCTGCACCTGGCCGCCCCCACTGCAGCCCAGCCCCGGCGCCGCCACCTGTCTGCCGGGCTGGCTCTCCACAGCTCCATACGGAAAAAGCCGCCCCTCCGCCGTTTCGCCATGGCCCGGGGCGGGAGCGGGATCGAGGGCCCGGGCCGCTTCCCCGGGCCTGCCGGCCACCTGGGGCGGGGTCCTGAGCTCGGACGGTGGTGTGGGGGCGAGGGTGGCGTGGCTGGGTCTCAGGGCCCGTGCCAACTCAATGGTGGCTCCCAGTGGCTTCGGGCCAGCTTCTGTCGGGCAGGAGGGCCGGCCCGGTCTGCGTCTGAGCTGCGCCTAGCGCAGCGTGGGCGGGCAGGTGGGATGGCCAAGGGCCCGCGGTCCCCGGGCCCGGAAGCCTCCTGGGCCACTTCCCCGTGAGCGGCCTGCGGGATCTGGGGCGGGGCGCCAAGCGCCGAAAAGTTTGCTGGCTCCCGCCCGCCCTGGGCTGGGTGGTCGCCAGCACCTCCGCCACCCCCAGGTGCCCGAGACCTCCGTTCCCCTGCCTAGGCGGGCGGCGGGGCCCTGCCGGGACGGGCGGGCCGCTGGGCTGACGGTAAGGCCCAAGCGCCTGCGAAGCTGCGCCTCAAGAGGCAGCCCGCGACCCCGCCGGCATCCACTGCCGAAGCAGCCTAGAAGGGCCCGATCTCGCCGCGATCGCGGAAGCTAAGCAGGGTCGGGCCTGGTTAGAACTTGGATGGGAGACCTCTAGGGAAGACCGGGTGCTCCAGGCTTTTTGCCTCCCGCTCCGCCTTCTCCGTTTGTCGCTGGCGGCGTTCGCGGCTCTCTCCGCCCCCGCCCGGCACAGCTGCAAGCCCCACCTCCTCAGGCCCCTCCCACCACAGCCAGCGTCTGATGGGGCGCTCCCCGCCTGCCTGAGCGGCCAGGCGGCCAGAAGGCGTCCCTGGAAGGCAGAGGCACACCAGACGCTCCGGGGGTGGCCTGACGGGAACCAGACGTGGCCGCGGACCCGGGGGCCGTCCGTGCGGCCCGCGAGCCCCTCGACCTGCACCTGGCCGCCCCCACTGCAGCCCAGCCCCGGCGCCGCCACCTGTCTGCCGGGCTGGCTCTCCATAGCTCCATACGGAAAAAGCCGCCCCTCCGCCGTTTCGCCATGGCCCGGGGCGGGAGCGGGATCGAGGGCCCGGGCCGCTTCCCCGGGCCTGCCGGCCACCTGGGGCGGGGTCCTGAGCTCGGACGGTGGTGTGGGGGCGAGGGTGGCGTGGCTGGGTCTCAGGGCCCGTGCCAACTCAATGGTGGCTCCCAGTGGCTTCGGGCCAGCTTCTGTCGGGCAGGAGGGCCGGCCCGGTCTGCGTCTGAGCTGCGCCTAGCGCAGCGTGGGCGGGCAGGTGGGATGGCCAAGGGCCCGCGGTCCCCGGGCCCGGAAGCCTCCTGGGCCACTTCCCCGTGAGCGGCCTGCGGGATCTGGGGCGGGGCGCCAAGCGCCGAAAAGTTTGCTGGCTCCCGCCCGCCCTGGGCTGGGTGGTCGCCAGCACCTCCGCCACCCCCAGGTGCCCGAGACCTCCGTTCCCCTGCCTAGGCGGGCGGCGGGGCCCTGCCGGGACGGGCGGGCCGCTGGGCTGACGGTAAGGCCCAAGCGCCTGCGAAGCTGCGCCTCAAGAGGCAGCCCGCGACCCCGCCGGCATCCACTGCCGAAGCAGCCTAGAAGGGCCCGATCTCGCCGCGATCGCGGAAGCTAAGCAGGGTCGGGCCTGGTTAGAACTTGGATGGGAGACCTCTAGGGAAGACCGGGTGCTCCAGGCTTTTTGCCTCCCGCTCCGCCTTCTCCGTTTGTCGCTGGCGGCGTTCGCGGCTCTCTCCGCCCCCGCCCGGCACAGCTGCAAGCCCCACCTCCTCAGGCCCCTCCCACCACAGCCAGCGTCTGATGGGGCGCTCCCCGCCTGCCTGAGCGGCCAGGCGGCCAGAAGGCGTCCCTGGAAGGCAGAGGCACACCAGACGCTCCGGGGGTGGCCTGACGGGAACCAGACGTGGCCGCGGACCCGGGGGCCGTCCGTGCGGCCCGCGAGCCCCTCGACCTGCACCTGGCCGCCCCCACTGCAGCCCAGCCCCGGCGCCGCCACCTGTCTGCCGGGCTGGCTCTCCATAGCTCCATACGGAAAAAGCCGCCCCTCCGCCGTTTCGCCATGGCCCGGGGCGGGAGCGGGATCGAGGGCCCGGGCCGCTTCCCCGGGCCTGCCGGCCACCTGGGGCGGGGTCCTGAGCTCGGACGGTGGCGTGGGGGCGAGGGTGGCGTGGCTGGGTCTCAGGGGCCGTGCCAACTCAATGGTGGCTCCCAGTGGCTTCGGGCCAGCTTCTGTCGGGCAGGAGGGCCGGCCCGGTCTGCGTCTGAGCTGCGCCTAGCGCAGCGTGGGCGGGCAGGTGGGATGGCCAAGGGCCCGCGGTCCCCGGGCCCGGAAGCCTCCTGGGCCACTTCCCCGTGAGCGGCCTGCGGGATCTGGGGCGGGGCGCCAAGCGCCGAAAAGTTTGCTGGCTCCCGCCCGCCCTGGGCTGGGTGGTCGCCAGCACCTCCGCCACCCCCAGGTGCCCGAGACCTCCGTTCCCCTGCCTAGGCGGGCGGCGGGGCCCTGCCGGGACGGGCGGGCCGCTGGGCTGACGGTAAGGCCCAAGCGCCTGCGAAGCTGCGCCTCAAGAGGCAGCCCGCGACCCCGCCGGCATCCACTGCCGAAGCAGCCTAGAAGGGCCCGATCTCGCCGCGATCGCGGAAGCTAAGCAGGGTCGGGCCTGGTTAGAACTTGGATGGGAGACCTCTAGGGAAGACCGGGTGCTCCAGGCTTTTTGCCTCCCGCTCCGCCTTCTCCGTTTGTCGCTGGCGGCGTTCGCGGCTCTCTCCGCCCCCGCCCGGCACAGCTGCAAGCCCCACCTCCTCAGGCCCCTCCCACCACAGCCAGCGTCTGATGGGGCGCTCCCCGCCTGCCTGAGCGGCCAGGCGGCCAGAAGGCGTCCCTGGAAGGCAGAGGCACACCAGACGCTCCGGGGGTGGCCTGACGGGAACCAGACGTGGCCGCGGACCCGGGGGCCGTCCGTGCGGCCCGCGAGCCCCTCGACCTGCACCTGGCCGCCCCCACTGCAGCCCAGCCCCGGCGCCGCCACCTGTCTGCCGGGCTGGCTCTCCACAGCTCCATACGGAAAAAGCCGCCCCTCCGCCGTTTCGCCATGGCCCGGGGCGGGAGCGGGATCGAGGGCCCGGGCCGCTTCCCCGGGCCTGCCGGCCACCTGGGGCGGGGTCCTGAGCTCGGACGGTGGCGTGGGGGCGAGGGTGGCGTGGCTGGGTCTCAGGGGCCGTGCCAACTCAATGGTGGCTCCCAGTGGCTTCGGGCCAGCTTCTGTCGGGCAGGAGGGCCGGCCCGGTCTGCGTCTGAGCTGCGCCTAGCGCAGCGTGGGCGGGCAGGTGGGATGGCCAAGGGCCCGCGGTCCCCGGGCCCGGAAGCCTCCTGGGCCACTTCCCCGTGAGCGGCCTGCGGGATCTGGGGCGGGGCGCCAAGCGCCGAAAAGTTTGCTGGCTCCCGCCCGCCCTGGGCTGGGTGGTCGCCAGCACCTCCGCCACCCCCAGGTGCCCGAGACCTCCGTTCCCCTGCCTAGGCGGGCGGCGGGGCCCTGCCGGGACGGGCGGGCCGCTGGGCTGACGGTAAGGCCCAAGCGCCTGCGAAGCTGCGCCTCAAGAGGCAGCCCGCGACCCCGCCGGCATCCACTGCCGAAGCAGCCTAGAAGGGCCCGATCTCGCCGCGATCGCGGAAGCTAAGCAGGGTCGGGCCTGGTTAGATACTTGGATGGGAGACCTCTAGGGTAAGACCGGGTGCTCCAGGCTTTTTGCCTCCCGCTCCGCCTTCTCCGTTTGTCGCTGGCGGCGTTCGCGGCTCTCTCCGCCCCCGCCCGGCACAGCTGCAAGCCCCACCTCCTCAGGCCCCTCCCACCACAGCCAGCGTCTGATGGGGCGCTCCCCGCCTGCCTGAGCGGCCAGGCGGCCAGAAGGCGTCCCTGGAAGGCAGAGGCACACCAGACGCTCCGGGGGTGGCCTGACGGGAACCAGACGTGGCCGCGGACCCGGGGGCCGTCCGTGCGGCCCGCGAGCCCCTCGACCTGCACCTGGCCGCCCCCACTGCAGCCCAGCCCCGGCGCCGCCACCTGTCTGCCGGGCTGGCTCTCCACAGCTCCATACGGAAAAAGCCGCCCCTCCGCCGTTTCGCCATGGCCCGGGGCGGGAGCGGGATCGAGGGCCCGGGCCGCTTCCCCGGGCCTGCCGGCCACCTGGGGCGGGGTCCTGAGCTCGGACGGTGGCGTGGGGGCGAGGGTGGCGTGGCTGGGTCTCAGGGGCCGTGCCAACTCAATGGTGGCTCCCAGTGGCTTCGGGCCAGCTTCTGTCGGGCAGGAGGGCCGGCCCGGTCTGCGTCTGAGCTGCGCCTAGCGCAGCGTGGGCGGGCAGGTGGGATGGCCAAGGGCCCGCGGTCCCCGGGCCCGGAAGCCTCCTGGGCCACTTCCCCGTGAGCGGCCTGCGGGATCTGGGGCGGGGCGCCAAGCGCCGAAAAGTTTGCTGGCTCCCGCCCGCCCTGGGCTGGGTGGTCGCCAGCACCTCCGCCACCCCCAGGTGCCCGAGACCTCCGTTCCCCTGCCTAGGCGGGCGGCGGGGCCCTGCCGGGACGGGCGGGCCGCTGGGCTGACGGTAAGGCCCAAGCGCCTGCGAAGCTGCGCCTCAAGAGGCAGCCCGCGACCCCGCCGGCATCCACTGCCGAAGCAGCCTAGAAGGGCCCGATCTCGCCGCGATCGCGGAAGCTAAGCAGGGTCGGGCCTGGTTAGAACTTGGATGGGAGACCTCTAGGGAAGACCGGGTGCTCCAGGCTTTTTGCCTCCCGCTCCGCCTTCTCCGTTTGTCGCTGGCGGCGTTCGCGGCTCTCTCCGCCCCCGCCCGGCACAGCTGCAAGCCCCACCTCCTCAGGCCCCTCCCACCACAGCCAGCGTCTGATGGGGCGCTCCCCGCCTGCCTGAGCGGCCAGGCGGCCAGAAGGCGTCCCTGGAAGGCAGAGGCACACCAGACGCTCCGGGGGTGGCCTGACGGGAACCAGACGTGGCCGCGGACCCGGGGGCCGTCCGTGCGGCCCGCGAGCCCCTCGACCTGCACCTGGCCGCCCCCACTGCAGCCCAGCCCCGGCGCCGCCACCTGTCTGCCGGGCTGGCTCTCCACAGCTCCATACGGAAAAAGCCGCCCCTCCGCCGTTTCGCCATGGCCCGGGGCGGGAGCGGGATCGAGGGCCCGGGCCGCTTCCCCGGGCCTGCCGGCCACCTGGGGCGGGGTCCTGAGCTCGGACGGTGGCGTGGGGGCGAGGGTGGCGTGGCTGGGTCTCAGGGGCCGTGCCAACTCAATGGTGGCTCCCAGTGGCTTCGGGCCAGCTTCTGTCGGGCAGGAGGGCCGGCCCGGTCTGCGTCTGAGCTGCGCCTAGCGCAGCGTGGGCGGGCAGGTGGGATGGCCAAGGGCCCGCGGTCCCCGGGCCCGGAAGCCTCCTGGGCCACTTCCCCGTGAGCGGCCTGCGGGATCTGGGGCGGGGCGCCAAGCGCCGAAAAGTTTGCTGGCTCCCGCCCGCCCTGGGCTGGGTGGTCGCCAGCACCTCCGCCACCCCCAGGTGCCCGAGACCTCCGTTCCCCTGCCTAGGCGGGCGGCGGGGCCCTGCCGGGACGGGCGGGCCGCTGGGCTGACGGTAAGGCCCAAGCGCCTGCGAAGCTGCGCCTCAAGAGGCAGCCCGCGACCCCGCCGGCATCCACTGCCGAAGCAGCCTAGAAGGGCCCGATCTCGCCGCGATCGCGGAAGCTAAGCAGGGTCGGGCCTGGTTAGAACTTGGATGGGAGACCTCTAGGGAAGACCGGGTGCTCCAGGCTTTTTGCCTCCCGCTCCGCCTTCTCCGTTTGTCGCTGGCGGCGTTCGCGGCTCTCTCCGCCCCCGCCCGGCACAGCTGCAAGCCCCACCTCCTCAGGCCCCTCCCACCACAGCCAGCGTCTGATGGGGCGCTCCCCGCCTGCCTGAGCGGCCAGGCGGCCAGAAGGCGTCCCTGGAAGGCAGAGGCACACCAGACGCTCCGGGGGTGGCCTGACGGGAACCAGACGTGGCCGCGGACCCGGGGGCCGTCCGTGCGGCCCGCGAGCCCCTCGACCTGCACCTGGCCGCCCCCACTGCAGCCCAGCCCCGGCGCCGCCACCTGTCTGCCGGGCTGGCTCTCCACAGCTCCATACGGAAAAAGCCGCCCCTCCGCCGTTTCGCCATGGCCCGGGGCGGGAGCGGGATCGAGGGCCCGGGCCGCTTCCCCGGGCCTGCCGGCCACCTGGGGCGGGGTCCTGAGCTCGGACGGTGGCGTGGGGGCGAGGGTGGCGTGGCTGGGTCTCAGGGGCCGTGCCAACTCAATGGTGGCTCCCAGTGGCTTCGGGCCAGCTTCTGTCGGGCAGGAGGGCCGGCCCGGTCTGCGTCTGAGCTGCGCCTAGCGCAGCGTGGGCGGGCAGGTGGGATGGCCAAGGGCCCGCGGTTCCCGGGCCCGGAAGCCTCCTGGGCCACTTCCCCGTGAGCGGCCTGCGGGATCTGGGGCGGGGCGCCAAGCGCCGAAAAGTTTGCTGGCTCCCGCCCGCCCTGGGCTGGGTGGTCGCCAGCACCTCCGCCACCCCCAGGTGCCCGAGACCTCCGTTCCCCTGCCTAGGCGGGCGGCGGGGCCCTGCCGGGACGGGCGGGCCGCTGGGCTGACGGTAAGGCCCAAGCGCCTGCGAAGCTGCGCCTCAAGAGGCAGCCCGCGACCCCGCCGGCATCCACTGCCGAAGCAGCCTAGAAGGGCCCGATCTCGCCGCGATCGCGGAAGCTAAGCAGGGTCGGGCCTGGTTAGAACTTGGATGGGAGACCTCTAGGGAAGACCGGGTGCTCCAGGCTTTTTGCCTCCCGCTCCGCCTTCTCCGTTTGTCGCTGGCGGCGTTCGCGGCTCTCTCCGCCCCCGCCCGGCACAGCTGCAAGCCCCACCTCCTCAGGCCCCTCCCACCACAGCCAGCGTCTGATGGGGCGCTCCCCGCCTGCCTGAGCGGCCAGGCGGCCAGAAGGCGTCCCTGGAAGGCAGAGGCACACCAGACGCTCCGGGGGTGGCCTGACGGGAACCAGACGTGGCCGCGGACCCGGGGGCCGTCCGTGCGGCCCGCGAGCCCCTCGACCTGCACCTGGCCGCCCCCACTGCAGCCCAGCCCCGGCGCCGCCACCTGTCTGCCGGGCTGGCTCTCCACAGCTCCATACGGAAAAAGCCGCCCCTCCGCCGTTTCGCCATGGCCCGGGGCGGGAGCGGGATCGAGGGCCCGGGCCGCTTCCCCGGGCCTGCCGGCCACCTGGGGCGGGGTCCTGAGCTCGGACGGTGGCGTGGGGGCGAGGGTGGCGTGGCTGGGTCTCAGGGGCCGTGCCAACTCAATGGTGGCTCCCAGTGGCTTCGGGCCAGCTTCTGTCGGGCAGGAGGGCCGGCCCGGTCTGCGTCTGAGCTGCGCCTAGCGCAGCGTGGGCGGGCAGGTGGGATGGCCAAGGGCCCGCGGTCCCCGGGCCCGGAAGCCTCCTGGGCCACTTCCCCGTGAGCGGCCTGCGGGATCTGGGGCGGGGCGCCAAGCGCCGAAAAGTTTGCTGGCTCCCGCCCGCCCTGGGCTGGGTGGTCGCCAGCACCTCCGCCACCCCCAGGTGCCCGAGACCTCCGTTCCCCTGCCTAGGCGGGCGGCGGGGCCCTGCCGGGACGGGCGGGCCGCTGGGCTGACGGTAAGGCCCAAGCGCCTGCGAAGCTGCGCCTCAAGAGGCAGCCCGCGACCCCGCCGGCATCCACTGCCGAAGCAGCCTAGAAGGGCCCGATCTCGCCGCGATCGCGGAAGCTAAGCAGGGTCGGGCCTGGTTAGAACTTGGATGGGAGACCTCTAGGGAAGACCGGGTGCTCCAGGCTTTTTGCCTCCCGCTCCGCCTTCTCCGTTTGTCGCTGGCGGCGTTCGCGGCTCTCTCCGCCCCCGCCCGGCACAGCTGCAAGCCCCACCTCCTCAGGCCCCTCCCACCACAGCCAGCGTCTGATGGGGCGCTCCCCGCCTGCCTGAGCGGCCAGGCGGCCAGAAGGCGTCCCTGGAAGGCAGAGGCACACCAGACGCTCCGGGGGTGGCCTGACGGGAACCAGACGTGGCCGCGGACCCGGGGGCCGTCCGTGCGGCCCGCGAGCCCCTCGACCTGCACCTGGCCGCCCCCACTGCAGCCCAGCCCCGGCGCCGCCACCTGTCTGCCGGGCTGGCTCTCCACAGCTCCATACGGAAAAAGCCGCCCCTCCGCCGTTTCGCCATGGCCCGGGGCGGGAGCGGGATCGAGGGCCCGGGCCGCTTCCCCGGGCCTGCCGGCCACCTGGGGCGGGGTCCTGAGCTCGGACGGTGGCGTGGGGGCGAGGGTGGCGTGGCTGGGTCTCAGGGGCCGTGCCAACTCAATGGTGGCTCCCAGTGGCTTCGGGCCAGCTTCTGTCGGGCAGGAGGGCCGGCCCGGTCTGCGTCTGATCTGCGCCTAGCGCAGCGTGGGCGGGCAGGTGGGATGGCCAAGGGCCCGCGGTCCCCGGGCCCGGAAGCCTCCTGGGCCACTTCCCCGTGAGCGGCCTGCGGGATCTGGGGCGGGGCGTCAAGCGCCGAAAAGTTTGCTGGCTCCCGCCCGCCCTGGGCTGGGTGGTCGCCAGCACCTCCGCCACCCCCAGGTGCCCGAGACCTCCGTTCCCCTGCCTAGGCGGGCGGCGGGGCCCTGCCGGGACGGGCGGGCCGCTGGGCTGACGGTAAGGCCCAAGCGCCTGCGAAGCTGCGCCTCAAGAGGCAGCCCGCGACCCCGCCGGCATCCACTGCCGAAGCAGCCTAGAAGGGCCCGATCTCGCCGCGATCGCGGAAGCTAAGCAGGGTCGGGCCTGGTTAGAACTTGGATGGGAGACCTCTAGGGAAGACCGGGTGCTCCAGGCTTTTTGCCTCCCGCTCCGCCTTCTCCGTTTGTCGCTGGCGGCGTTCGCGGCTCTCTCCGCCCCCGCCCGGCACAGCTGCAAGCCCCACCTCCTCAGGCCCCTCCCACCACAGCCAGCGTCTGATGGGGCGCTCCCCGCCTGCCTGAGCGGCCAGGCGGCCAGAAGGCGTCCCTGGAAGGCAGAGGCACACCAGACGCTCCGGGGGTGGCCTGACGGGAACCAGACGTGGCCGCGGACCCGGGGGCCGTCCGTGCGGCCCGCGAGCCCCTCGACCTGCACCTGGCCGCCCCCACTGCAGCCCAGCCCCGGCGCCGCCACCTGTCTGCCGGGCTGGCTCTCCACAGCTCCATACGGAAAAAGCCGCCCCTCCGCCGTTTCGCCATGGCCCGGGGCGGGAGCGGGATCGAGGGCCCGGGCCGCTTCCCCGGGCCTGCCGGCCACCTGGGGCGGGGTCCTGAGCTCGGACGGTGGCGTGGGGGCGAGGGTGGCGTGGCTGGGTCTCAGGGGCCGTGCCAACTCAATGGTGGCTCCCAGTGGCTTCGGGCCAGCTTCTGTCGGGCAGGAGGGCCGGCCCGGTCTGCGTCTGAGCTGCGCCTAGCGCAGCGTGGGCGGGCAGGTGGGATGGCCAAGGGCCCGCGGTCCCCGGGCCCGGAAGCCTCCTGGGCCACTTCCCCGTGAGCGGCCTGCGGGATCTGGGGCGGGGCGTCAAGCGCCGAAAAGTTTGCTGGCTCCCGCCCGCCCTGGGCTGGGTGGTCGCCAGCACCTCCGCCACCCCCAGGTGCCCGAGACCTCCGTTCCCCTGCCTAGGCGGGCGGCGGGGCCCTGCCGGGACGGGCGGGCCGCTGGGCTGACGGTAAGGCCCAAGCGCCTGCGAAGCTGCGCCTCAAGAGGCAGCCCGCGACCCCGCCGGCATCCACTGCCGAAGCAGCCTAGAAGGGCCCGATCTCGCCGCGATCGCGGAAGCTAAGCAGGGTCGGGCCTGGTTAGAACTTGGATGGGAGACCTCTAGGGAAGACCGGGTGCTCCAGGCTTTTTGCCTCCCGCTCCGCCTTCTCCGTTTGTCGCTGGCGGCGTTCGCGGCTCTCTCCGCCCCCGCCCGGCACAGCTGCAAGCCCCACCTCCTCAGGCCCCTCCCACCACAGCCAGCGTCTGATGGGGCGCTCCCCGCCTGCCTGAGCGGCCAGGCGGCCAGAAGGCGTCCCTGGAAGGCAGAGGCACACCAGACGCTCCGGGGGTGGCCTGACGGGAACCAGACGTGGCCGCGGACCCGGGGGCCGTCCGTGCGGCCCGCGAGCCCCTCGACCTGCACCTGGCCGCCCCCACTGCAGCCCAGCCCCGGCGCCGCCACCTGTCTGCCGGGCTGGCTCTCCACAGCTCCATACGGAAAAAGCCGCCCCTCCGCCGTTTCGCCATGGCCCGGGGCGGGAGCGGGATCGAGGGCCCGGGCCGCTTCCCCGGGCCTGCCGGCCACCTGGGGCGGGGTCCTGAGCTCGGACGGTGGCGTGGGGGCGAGGGTGGCGTGGCTGGGTCTCAGGGGCCGTGCCAACTCAATGGTGGCTCCCAGTGGCTTCGGGCCAGCTTCTGTCGGGCAGGAGGGCCGGCCCGGTCTGCGTCTGAGCTGCGCCTAGCGCAGCGTGGGCGGGCAGGTGGGATGGCCAAGGGCCCGCGGTCCCCGGGCCCGGAAGCCTCCTGGGCCACTTCCCCGTGAGCGGCCTGCGGGATCTGGGGCGGGGCGCCAAGCGCCGAAAAGTTTGCTGGCTCCCGCCCGCCCTGGGCTCGGTGGTCGCCAGCACCTCCGCCACCCCCAGGTGCCCGAGACCTCCGTTCCCCTGCCTAGGCGGGCGGCGGGGCCCTGCCGGGACGGGCGGGCCGCTGGGCTGACGGTAAGGCCCAAGCGCCTGCGAAGCTGCGCCTCAAGAGGCAGCCCGCGACCCCGCCGGCATCCACTGCCGAAGCAGCCTAGAAGGGCCCGATCTCGCCGCGATCGCGGAAGCTAAGCAGGGTCGGGCCTGGTTAGAACTTGGATGGGAGACCTCTAGGGAAGACCGGGTGCTCCAGGCTTTTTGCCTCCCGCTCCGCCTTCTCCGTTTGTCGCTGGCGGCGTTCGCGGCTCTCTCCGCCCCCGCCCGGCACAGCTGCAAGCCCCACCTCCTCAGGCCCCTCCCACCACAGCCAGCGTCTGATGGGGCGCTCCCCGCCTGCCTGAGCGGCCAGGCGGCCAGAAGGCGTCCCTGGAAGGCAGAGGCACACCAGACGCTCCGGGGGTGGCCTGACGGGAACCAGACGTGGCCGCGGACCCGGGGGCCGTCCGTGCGGCCCGCGAGCCCCTCGACCTGCACCTGGCCGCCCCCACTGCAGCCCAGCCCCGGCGCCGCCACCTGTCTGCCGGGCTGGCTCTCCACAGCTCCATACGGAAAAAGCCGCCCCTCCGCCGTTTCGCCATGGCCCGGGGCGGGAGCGGGATCGAGGGCCCGGGCCGCTTCCCCGGGCCTGCCGGCCACCTGGGGCGGGGTCCTGAGCTCGGACGGTGGCGTGGGGGCGAGGGTGGCGTGGCTGGGTCTCAGGGGCCGTGCCAACTCAATGGTGGCTCCCAGTGGCTTCGGGCCAGCTTCTGTCGGGCAGGAGGGCCGGCCCGGTCTGCGTCTGAGCTGCGCCTAGCGCAGCGTGGGCGGGCAGGTGGGATGGCCAAGGGCCCGCGGTCCCCGGGCCCGGAAGCCTCCTGGGCCACTTCCCCGTGAGCGGCCTGCGGGATCTGGGGCGGGGCGCCAAGCGCCGAAAAGTTTGCTGGCTCCCGCCCGCCCTGGGCTGGGTGGTCGCCAGCACCTCCGCCACCCCCAGGTGCCCGAGACCTCCGTTCCCCTGCCTAGGCGGGCGGCGGGGCCCTGCCGGGACGGGCGGGCCGCTGGGCTGACGGTAAGGCCCAAGCGCCTGCGAAGCTGCGCCTCAAGAGGCAGCCCGCGACCCCGCCGGCATCCACTGCCGAAGCAGCCTAGAAGGGCCCGATCTCGCCGCGATCGCGGAAGCTAAGCAGGGTCGGGCCTGGTTAGAACTTGGATGGGAGACCTCTAGGGAAGACCGGGTGCTCCAGGCTTTTTGCCTCCCGCTCCGCCTTCTCCGTTTGTCGCTGGCGGCGTTCGCGGCTCTCTCCGCCCCCGCCCGGCACAGCTGCAAGCCCCACCTCCTCAGGCCCCTCCCACCACAGCCAGCGTCTGATGGGGCGCTCCCCGCCTGCCTGAGCGGCCAGGCGGCCAGAAGGCGTCCCTGGAAGGCAGAGGCACACCAGACGCTCCGGGGGTGGCCTGACGGGAACCAGACGTGGCCGCGGACCCGGGGGCCGTCCGTGCGGCCCGCGAGCCCCTCGACCTGCACCTGGCCGCCCCCACTGCAGCCCAGCCCCGGCGCCGCCACCTGTCTGCCGGGCTGGCTCTCCACAGCTCCATACGGAAAAAGCCGCCCCTCCGCCGTTTCGCCATGGCCCGGGGCGGGAGCGGGATCGAGGGCCCGGGCCGCTTCCCCGGGCCTGCCGGCCACCTGGGGCGGGGTCCTGAGCTCGGACGGTGGCGTGGGGGCGAGGGTGGCGTGGCTGGGTCTCAGGGGCCGTGCCAACTCAATGGTGGCTCCCAGTGGCTTCGGGCCAGCTTCTGTCGGGCAGGAGGGCCGGCCCGGTCTGCGTCTGAGCTGCGCCTAGCGCAGCGTGGGCGGGCAGGTGGGATGGCCAAGGGCCCGCGGTCCCCGGGCCCGGAAGCCTCCTGGGCCACTTCCCCGTGAGCGGCCTGCGGGATCTGGGGCGGGGCGCCAAGCGCCGAAAAGTTTGCTGGCTCCCGCCCGCCCTGGGCTGGGTGGTCGCCAGCACCTCCGCCACCCCCAGGTGCCCGAGACCTCCGTTCCCCTGCCTAGGCGGGCGGCGGGGCCCTGCCGGGACGGGCGGGCCGCTGGGCTGACGGTAAGGCCCAAGCGCCTGCGAAGCTGCGCCTCAAGAGGCAGCCCGCGACCCCGCCGGCATCCACTGCCGAAGCAGCCTAGAAGGGCCCGATCTCGCCGCGATCGCGGAAGCTAAGCAGGGTCGGGCCTGGTTAGAACTTGGATGGGAGACCTCTAGGGAAGACCGGGTGCTCCAGGCTTTTTGCCTCCCGCTCCGCCTTCTCCGTTTGTCGCTGGCGGCGTTCGCGGCTCTCTCCGCCCCCGCCCGGCACAGCTGCAAGCCCCACCTCCTCAGGCCCCTCCCACCACAGCCAGCGTCTGATGGGGCGCTCCCCGCCTGCCTGAGCGGCCAGGCGGCCAGAAGGCGTCCCTGGAAGGCAGAGGCACACCAGACGCTCCGGGGGTGGCCTGACGGGAACCAGACGTGGCCGCGGACCCGGGGGCCGTCCGTGCGGCCCGCGAGCCCCTCGACCTGCACCTGGCCGCCCCCACTGCAGCCCAGCCCCGGCGCCGCCACCTGTCTGCCGGGCTGGCTCTCCACAGCTCCATACGGAAAAAGCCGCCCCTCCGCCGTTTCGCCATGGCCCGGGGCGGGAGCGGGATCGAGGGCCCGGGCCGCTTCCCCGGGCCTGCCGGCCACCTGGGGCGGGGTCCTGAGCTCGGACGGTGGCGTGGGGGCGAGGGTGGCGTGGCTGGGTCTCAGGGGCCGTGCCAACTCAATGGTGGCTCCCAGTGGCTTCGGGCCAGCTTCTGTCGGGCAGGAGGGCCGGCCCGGTCTGCGTCTGAGCTGCGCCTAGCGCAGCGTGGGCGGGCAGGTGGGATGGCCAAGGGCCCGCGGTCCCCGGGCCCGGAAGCCTCCTGGGCCACTTCCCCGTGAGCGGCCTGCGGGATCTGGGGCGGGGCGCCAAGCGCCGAAAAGTTTGCTGGCTCCCGCCCGCCCTGGGCTGGGTGGTCGCCAGCACCTCCGCCACCCCCAGGTGCCCGAGACCTCCGTTCCCCTGCCTAGGCGGGCGGCGGGGCCCTGCCGGGACGGGCGGGCCGCTGGGCTGACGGTAAGGCCCAAGCGCCTGCGAAGCTGCGCCTCAAGAGGCAGCCCGCGACCCCGCCGGCATCCACTGCCGAAGCAGCCTAGAAGGGCCCGATCTCGCCGCGATCGCGGAAGCTAAGCAGGGTCGGGCCTGGTTAGAACTTGGATGGGAGACCTCTAGGGTAAGACCGGGTGCTCCAGGCTTTTTGCCTCCCGCTCCGCCTTCTCCGTTTGTCGCTGGCGGCGTTCGCGGCTCTCTCCGCCCCCGCCCGGCACAGCTGCAAGCCCCACCTCCTCAGGCCCCTCCCACCACAGCCAGCGTCTGATGGGGCGCTCCCCGCCTGCCTGAGCGGCCAGGCGGCCAGAAGGCGTCCCTGGAAGGCAGAGGCACACCAGACGCTCCGGGGGTGGCCTGACGGGAACCAGACGTGGCCGCGGACCCGGGGGCCGTCCGTGCGGCCCGCGAGCCCCTCGACCTGCACCTGGCCGCCCCCACTGCAGCCCAGCCCCGGCGCCGCCACCTGTCTGCCGGGCTGGCTCTCCACAGCTCCATACGGAAAAAGCCGCCCCTCCGCCGTTTCGCCATGGCCCGGGGCGGGAGCGGGATCGAGGGCCCGGGCCGCTTCCCCGGGCCTGCCGGCCACCTGGGGCGGGGTCCTGAGCTCGGACGGTGGCGTGGGGGCGAGGGTGGCGTGGCTGGGTCTCAGGGGCCGTGCCAACTCAATGGTGGCTCCCAGTGGCTTCGGGCCAGCTTCTGTCGGGCAGGAGGGCCGGCCCGGTCTGCGTCTGAGCTGCGCCTAGCGCAGCGTGGGCGGGCAGGTGGGATGGCCAAGGGTCCGCGGTCCCCGGGCCCGGAAGCCTCCTGGGCCACTTCCCCGTGAGCGGCCTGCGGGATCTGGGGCGGGGCGCCAAGCGCCGAAAAGTTTGCTGGCTCCCGCCCGCCCTGGGCTGGGTGGTCGCCAGCACCTCCGCCACCCCCAGGTGCCCGAGACCTCCGTTCCCCTGCCTAGGCGGGCGGCGGGGCCCTGCCGGGACGGGCGGGCCGCTGGGCTGACGGTAAGGCCCAAGCGCCTGCGAAGCTGCGCCTCAAGAGGCAGCCCGCGACCCCGCCGGCATCCACTGCCGAAGCAGCCTAGAAGGGCCCGATCTCGCCGCGATCGCGGAAGCTAAGCAGGGTCGGGCCTGGTTAGAACTTGGATGGGAGACCTCTAGGGAAGACCGGGTGCTCCAGGCTTTTTGCCTCCCGCTCCGCCTTCTCCGTTTGTCGCTGGCGGCGTTCGCGGCTCTCTCCGCCCCCGCCCGGCACAGCTGCAAGCCCCACCTCCTCAGGCCCCTCCCACCACAGCCAGCGTCTGATGGGGCGCTCCCCGCCTGCCTGAGCGGCCAGGCGGCCAGAAGGCGTCCCTGGAAGGCAGAGGCACACCAGACGCTCCGGGGGTGGCCTGACGGGAACCAGACGTGGCCGCGGACCCGGGGGCCGTCCGTGCGGCCCGCGAGCCCCTCGACCTGCACCTGGCCGCCCCCACTGCAGCCCAGCCCCGGCGCCGCCACCTGTCTGCCGGGCTGGCTCTCCACAGCTCCATACGGAAAAAGCCGCCCCTCCGCCGTTTCGCCATGGCCCGGGGCGGGAGCGGGATCGAGGGCCCGGGCCGCTTCCCCGGGCCTGCCGGCCACCTGGGGCGGGGTCCTGAGCTCGGACGGTGGCGTGGGGGCGAGGGTGGCGTGGCTGGGTCTCAGGGGCCGTGCCAACTCAATGGTGGCTCCCAGTGGCTTCGGGCCAGCTTCTGTCGGGCAGGAGGGCCGGCCCGGTCTGCGTCTGAGCTGCGCCTAGCGCAGCGTGGGCGGGCAGGTGGGATGGCCAAGGGCCCGCGGTCCCCGGGCCCGGAAGCCTCCTGGGCCACTTCCCCGTGAGCGGCCTGCGGGATCTGGGGCGGGGCGCCAAGCGCCGAAAAGTTTGCTGGCTCCCGCCCGCCCTGGGCTGGGTGGTCGCCAGCACCTCCGCCACCCCCAGGTGCCCGAGACCTCCGTTCCCCTGCCTAGGCGGGCGGCGGGGCCCTGCCGGGACGGGCGGGCCGCTGGGCTGACGGTAAGGCCCAAGCGCCTGCGAAGCTGCGCCTCAAGAGGCAGCCCGCGACCCCGCCGGCATCCACTGCCGAAGCAGCCTAGAAGGGCCCGATCTCGCCGCGATCGCGGAAGCTAAGCAGGGTCGGGCCTGGTTAGAACTTGGATGGGAGACCTCTAGGGAAGACCGGGTGCTCCAGGCTTTTTGCCTCCCGCTCCGCCTTCTCCGTTTGTCGCTGGCGGCGTTCGCGGCTCTCTCCGCCCCCGCCCGGCACAGCTGCAAGCCCCACCTCCTCAGGCCCCTCCCACCACAGCCAGCGTCTGATGGGGCGCTCCCCGCCTGCCTGAGCGGCCAGGCGGCCAGAAGGCGTCCCTGGAAGGCAGAGGCACACCAGACGCTCCGGGGGTGGCCTGACGGGAACCAGACGTGGCCGCGGACCCGGGGGCCGTCCGTGCGGCCCGCGAGCCCCTCGACCTGCACCTGGCCGCCCCCACTGCAGCCCAGCCCCGGCGCCGCCACCTGTCTGCCGGGCTGGCTCTCCACAGCTCCATACGGAAAAAGCCGCCCCTCCGCCGTTTCGCCATGGCCCGGGGCGGGAGCGGGATCGAGGGCCCGGGCCGCTTCCCCGGGCCTGCCGGCCACCTGGGGCGGGGTCCTGAGCTCGGACGGTGGCGTGGGGGCGAGGGTGGCGTGGCTGGGTCTCAGGGGCCGTGCCAACTCAATGGTGGCTCCCAGTGGCTTCGGGCCAGCTTCTGTCGGGCAGGAGGGCCGGCCCGGTCTGCGTCTGAGCTGCGCCTAGTGCAGCGTGGGCGGGCAGGTGGGATGGCCAAGGGCCCGCGGTCCCCGGGCCCGGAAGCCTCCTGGGCCACTTCCCCGTGAGCGGCCTGCGGGATCTGGGGCGGGGCGCCAAGCGCCGAAAAGTTTGCTGGCTCCCGCCCGCCCTGGGCTGGGTGGTCGCCAGCACCTCCGCCACCCCCAGGTGCCCGAGACCTCCGTTCCCCTGCCTAGGCGGGCGGCGGGGCCCTGCCGGGACGGGCGGGCCGCTGGGCTGACGATAAGGCCCAAGCGCCTGCGAAGCTGCGCCTCAAGAGGCAGCCCGCGACCCCGCCGGCATCCACTGCCGAAGCAGCCTAGAAGGGCCCGATCTCGCCGCGATCGCGGAAGCTAAGCAGGGTCGGGCCTGGTTAGAACTTGGATGGGAGACCTCTAGGGTAAGACCGGGTGCTCCAGGCTTTTTGCCTCCCGCTCCGCCTTCTCCGTTTGTCGCTGGCGGCGTTCGCGGCTCTCTCCGCCCCCGCCCGGCACAGCTGCAAGCCCCACCTCCTCAGGCCCCTCCCACCACAGCCAGCGTCTGATGGGGCGCTCCCCGCCTGCCTGAGCGGCCAGGCGGCCAGAAGGCGTCCCTGGAAGGCAGAGGCACACCAGACGCTCCGGGGGTGGCCTGACGGGAACCAGACGTGGCCGCGGACCCGGGGGCCGTCCGTGCGGCCCGCGAGCCCCTCGACCTGCACCTGGCCGCCCCCACTGCAGCCCAGCCCCGGCGCCGCCACCTGTCTGCCGGGCTGGCTCTCCACAGCTCCATACGGAAAAAGCCGCCCCTCCGCCGTTTCGCCATGGCCCGGGGCGGGAGCGGGATCGAGGGCCCGGGCCGCTTCCCCGGGCCTGCCGGCCACCTGGGGCGGGGTCCTGAGCTCGGACGGTGGCGTGGGGGCGAGGGTGGCGTGGCTGGGTCTCAGGGGCCGTGCCAACTCAATGGTGGCTCCCAGTGGCTTCGGGCCAGCTTCTGTCGGGCAGGAGGGCCGGCCCGGTCTGCGTCTGAGCTGCGCCTAGCGCAGCGTGGGCGGGCAGGTGGGATGGCCAAGGGCCCGCGGTCCCCGGGCCCGGAAGCCTCCTGGGCCACTTCCCCGTGAGCGGCCTGCGGGATCTGGGGCGGGGCGCCAAGCGCCGAAAAGTTTGCTGGCTCCCGCCCGCCCTGGGCTGGGTGGTCGCCAGCACCTCCGCCACCCCCAGGTGCCCGAGACCTCCGTTCCCCTGCCTAGGCGGGCGGCGGGGCCCTGCCGGGACGGGCGGGCCGCTGGGCTGACGGTAAGGCCCAAGCGCCTGCGAAGCTGCGCCTCAAGAGGCAGCCCGCGACCCCGCCGGCATCCACTGCCGAAGCAGCCTAGAAGGGCCCGATCTCGCCGCGATCGCGGAAGCTAAGCAGGGTCGGGCCTGGTTAGAACTTGGATGGGAGACCTCTAGGGAAGACCGGGTGCTCCAGGCTTTTTGCCTCCCGCTCCGCCTTCTCCGTTTGTCGCTGGCGGCGTTCGCGGCTCTCTCCGCCCCCGCCCGGCACAGCTGCAAGCCCCACCTCCTCAGGCCCCTCCCACCACAGCCAGCGTCTGATGGGGCGCTCCCCGCCTGCCTGAGCGGCCAGGCGGCCAGAAGGCGTCCCTGGAAGGCAGAGGCACACCAGACGCTCCGGGGGTGGCCTGACGGGAACCAGACGTGGCCGCGGACCCGGGGGCCGTCCGTGCGGCCCGCGAGCCCCTCGACCTGCACCTGGCCGCCCCCACTGCAGCCCAGCCCCGGCGCCGCCACCTGTCTGCCGGGCTGGCTCTCCACAGCTCCATACGGAAAAAGCCGCCCCTCCGCCGTTTCGCCATGGCCCGGGGCGGGAGCGGGATCGAGGGCCCGGGCCGCTTCCCCGGGCCTGCCGGCCACCTGGGGCGGGGTCCTGAGCTCGGACGGTGGCGTGGGGGCGAGGGTGGCGTGGCTGGGTCTCAGGGGCCGTGCCAACTCAATGGTGGCTCCCAGTGGCTTCGGGCCAGCTTCTGTCGGGCAGGAGGGCCGGCCCGGTCTGCGTCTGAGCTGCGCCTAGCGCAGCGTGGGCGGGCAGGTGGGATGGCCAAGGGCCCGCGGTCCCCGGGCCCGGAAGCCTCCTGGGCCACTTCCCCGTGAGCGGCCTGCGGGATCTGGGGCGGGGCGCCAAGCGCCGAAAAGTTTGCTGGCTCCCGCCCGCCCTGGGCTGGGTGGTCGCCAGCACCTCCGCCACCCCCAGGTGCCCGAGACCTCCGTTCCCCTGCCTAGGCGGGCGGCGGGGCCCTGCCGGGACGGGCGGGCCGCTGGGCTGACGGTAAGGCCCAAGCGCCTGCGAAGCTGCGCCTCAAGAGGCAGCCCGCGACCCCGCCGGCATCCACTGCCGAAGCAGCCTAGAAGGGCCCGATCTCGCCGCGATCGCGGAAGCTAAGCAGGGTCGGGCCTGGTTAGAACTTGGATGGGAGACCTCTAGGGTAAGACCGGGTGCTCCAGGCTTTTTGCCTCCCGCTCCGCCTTCTCCGTTTGTCGCTGGCGGCGTTCGCGGCTCTCTCCGCCCCCGCCCGGCACAGCTGCAAGCCCCACCTCCTCAGGCCCCTCCCACCACAGCCAGCGTCTGATGGGGCGCTCCCCGCCTGCCTGAGCGGCCAGGCGGCCAGAAGGCGTCCCTGGAAGGCAGAGGCACACCAGACGCTCCGGGGGTGGCCTGACGGGAACCAGACGTGGCCGCGGACCCGGGGGCCGTCCGTGCGGCCCGCGAGCCCCTCGACCTGCACCTGGCCGCCCCCACTGCAGCCCAGCCCCGGCGCCGCCACCTGTCTGCCGGGCTGGCTCTCCACAGCTCCATACGGAAAAAGCCGCCCCTCCGCCGTTTCGCCATGGCCCGGGGCGGGAGCGGGATCGAGGGCCCGGGCCGCTTCCCCGGGCCTGCCGGCCACCTGGGGCGGGGTCCTGAGCTCGGACGGTGGCGTGGGGGCGAGGGTGGCGTGGCTGGGTCTCAGGGGCCGTGCCAACTCAATGGTGGCTCCCAGTGGCTTCGGGCCAGCTTCTGTCGGGCAGGAGGGCCGGCCCGGTCTGCGTCTGAGATGCGCCTAGCGCAGCGTGGGCGGGCAGGTGGGATGGCCAAGGGCCCGCGGTCCCCGGGCCCGGAAGCCTCCTGGGCCACTTCCCCGTGAGCGGCCTGCGGGATCTGGGGCGGGGCGCCAAGCGCCGAAAAGTTTGCTGGCTCCCGCCCGCCCTGGGCTGGGTGGTCGCCAGCACCTCCGCCACCCCCAGGTGCCCGAGACCTCCGTTCCCCTGCCTAGGCGGGCGGCGGGGCCCTGCCGGGACGGGCGGGCCGCTGGGCTGACGGTAAGGCCCAAGCGCCTGCGAAGCTGCGCCTCAAGAGGCAGCCCGCGACCCCGCCGGCATCCACTGCCGAAGCAGCCTAGAAGGGCCCGATCTCGCCGCGATCGCGGAAGCTAAGCAGGGTCGGGCCTGGTTAGAACTTGGATGGGAGACCTCTAGGGTAAGACCGGGTGCTCCAGGCTTTTTGCCTCCCGCTCCGCCTTCTCCGTTTGTCGCTGGCGGCGTTCGCGGCTCTCTCCGCCCCCGCCCGGCACAGCTGCAAGCCCCACCTCCTCAGGCCCCTCCCACCACAGCCAGCGTCTGATGGGGCGCTCCCCGCCTGCCTGAGCGGCCAGGCGGCCAGAAGGCGTCCCTGGAAGGCAGAGGCACACCAGACGCTCCGGGGGTGGCCTGACGGGAACCAGACGTGGCCGCGGACCCGGGGGCCGTCCGTGCGGCCCGCGAGCCCCTCGACCTGCACCTGGCCGCCCCCACTGCAGCCCAGCCCCGGCGCCGCCACCTGTCTGCCGGGCTGGCTCTCCACAGCTCCATACGGAAAAAGCCGCCCCTCCGCCGTTTCGCCATGGCCCGGGGCGGGAGCGGGATCGAGGGCCCGGGCCGCTTCCCCGGGCCTGCCGGCCACCTGGGGCGGGGTCCTGAGCTCGGACGGTGGCGTGGGGGCGAGGGTGGCGTGGCTGGGTCTCAGGGGCCGTGCCAACTCAATGGTGGCTCCCAGTGGCTTCGGGCCAGCTTCTGTCGGGCAGGAGGGCCGGCCCGGTCTGCGTCTGAGCTGCGCCTAGCGCAGCGTGGGCGGGCAGGTGGGATGGCCAAGGGCCCGCGGTCCCCGGGCCCGGAAGCCTCCTGGGCCACTTCCCCGTGAGCGGCCTGCGGGATCTGGGGCGGGGCGCCAAGCGCCGAAAAGTTTGCTGGCTCCCGCCCGCCCTGGGCTGGGTGGTCGCCAGCACCTCCGCCACCCCCAGGTGCCCGAGACCTCCGTTCCCCTGCCTAGGCGGGCGGCGGGGCCCTGCCGGGACGGGCGGGCCGCTGGGCTGACGGTAAGGCCCAAGCGCCTGCGAAGCTGCGCCTCAAGAGGCAGCCCGCGACCCCGCCGGCATCCACTGCCGAAGCAGCCTAGAAGGGCCCGATCTCGCCGCGATCGCGGAAGCTAAGCAGGGTCGGGCCTGGTTAGAACTTGGATGGGAGACCTCTAGGGTAAGACCGGGTGCTCCAGGCTTTTTGCCTCCCGCTCCGCCTTCTCCGTTTGTCGCTGGCGGCGTTCGCGGCTCTCTCCGCCCCCGCCCGGCACAGCTGCAAGCCCCACCTCCTCAGGCCCCTCCCACCACAGCCAGCGTCTGATGGGGCGCTCCCCGCCTGCCTGAGCGGCCAGGCGGCCAGAAGGCGTCCCTGGAAGGCAGAGGCACACCAGACGCTCCGGGGGTGGCCTGACGGGAACCAGACGTGGCCGCGGACCCGGGGGCCGTCCGTGCGGCCCGCGAGCCCCTCGACCTGCACCTGGCCGCCCCCACTGCAGCCCAGCCCCGGCGCCGCCACCTGTCTGCCGGGCTGGCTCTCCACAGCTCCATACGGAAAAAGCCGCCCCTCCGCCGTTTCGCCATGGCCCGGGGCGGGAGCGGGATCGAGGGCCCGGGCCGCTTCCCCGGGCCTGCCGGCCACCTGGGGCGGGGTCCTGAGCTCGGACGGTGGCGTGGGGGCGAGGGTGGCGTGGCTGGGTCTCAGGGGCCGTGCCAACTCAATGGTGGCTCCCAGTGGCTTCGGGCCAGCTTCTGTCGGGCAGGAGGGCCGGCCCGGTCTGCGTCTGAGCTGCGCCTAGCGCAGCGTGGGCGGGCAGGTGGGATGGCCAAGGGCCCGCGGTCCCCGGGCCCGGAAGCCTCCTGGGCCACTTCCCCGTGAGCGGCCTGCGGGATCTGGGGCGGGGCGCCAAGCGCCGAAAAGTTTGCTGGCTCCCGCCCGCCCTGGGCTGGGTGGTCGCCAGCACCTCCGCCACCCCCAGGTGCCCGAGACCTCCGTTCCCCTGCCTAGGCGGGCGGCGGGGCCCTGCCGGGACGGGCGGGCCGCTGGGCTGGCGGTAAGGCCCAAGCGCCTGCGAAGCTGCGCCTCAAGAGGCAGCCCGCGACCCCGCCGGCATCCACTGCCGAAGCAGCCTAGAAGGGCCCGATCTCGCCGCGATCGCGGAAGCTAAGCAGGGTCGGGCCTGGTTAGAACTTGGATGGGAGACCTCTAGGGAAGACCGGGTGCTCCAGGCTTTTTGCCTCCCGCTCCGCCTTCTCCGTTTGTCGCTGGCGGCGTTCGCGGCTCTCTCCGCCCCCGCCCGGCACAGCTGCAAGCCCCACCTCCTCAGGCCCCTCCCACCACAGCCAGCGTCTGATGGGGCGCTCCCCGCCTGCCTGAGCGGCCAGGCGGCCAGAAGGCGTCCCTGGAAGGCAGAGGCACACCAGACGCTCCGGGGGTGGCCTGACGGGAACCAGACGTGGCCGCGGACCCGGGGGCCGTCCGTGCGGCCCGCGAGCCCCTCGACCTGCACCTGGCCGCCCCCACTGCAGCCCAGCCCCGGCGCCGCCACCTGTCTGCCGGGCTGGCTCTCCACAGCTCCATACGGAAAAAGCCGCCCCTCCGCCGTTTCGCCATGGCCCGGGGCGGGAGCGGGATCGAGGGCCCGGGCCGCTTCCCCGGGCCTGCCGGCCACCTGGGGCGGGGTCCTGAGCTCGGACGGTGGCGTGGGGGCGAGGGTGGCGTGGCTGGGTCTCAGGGGCCGTGCCAACTCAATGGTGGCTCCCAGTGGCTTCGGGCCAGCTTCTGTCGGGCAGGAGGGCCGGCCCGGTCTGCGTCTGAGCTGCGCCTAGCGCAGCGTGGGCGGGCAGGTGGGATGGCCAAGGGCCCGCGGTCCCCGGGCCCGGAAGCCTCCTGGGCCACTTCCCCGTGAGCGGCCTGCGGGATCTGGGGCGGGGCGCCAAGCGCCGAAAAGTTTGCTGGCTCCCGCCCGCCCTGGGCTGGGTGGTCGCCAGCACCTCCGCCACCCCCAGGTGCCCGAGACCTCCGTTCCCCTGCCTAGGCGGGCGGCGGGGCCCTGCCGGGACGGGCGGGCCGCTGGGCTGACGGTAAGGCCCAAGCGCCTGCGAAGCTGCGCCTCAAGAGGCAGCCCGCGACCCCGCCGGCATCCACTGCCGAAGCAGCCTAGAAGGGCCCGATCTCGCCGCGATCGCGGAAGCTAAGCAGGGTCGGGCCTGGTTAGAACTTGGATGGGAGACCTCTAGGGAAGACCGGGTGCTCCAGGCTTTTTGCCTCCCGCTCCGCCTTCTCCGTTTGTCGCTGGCGGCGTTCGCGGCTCTCTCCGCCCCCGCCCGGCACAGCTGCAAGCCCCACCTCCTCAGGCCCCTCCCACCACAGCCAGCGTCTGATGGGGCGCTCCCCGCCTGCCTGAGCGGCCAGGCGGCCAGAAGGCGTCCCTGGAAGGCAGAGGCACACCAGACGCTCCGGGGGTGGCCTGACGGGAACCAGACGTGGCCGCGGACCCGGGGGCCGTCCGTGCGGCCCGCGAGCCCCTCGACCTGCACCTGGCCGCCCCCACTGCAGCCCAGCCCCGGCGCCGCCACCTGTCTGCCGGGCTGGCTCTCCACAGCTCCATACGGAAAAAGCCGCCCCTCCGCCGTTTCGCCATGGCCCGGGGCGGGAGCGGGATCGAGGGCCCGGGCCGCTTCCCCGGGCCTGCCGGCCACCTGGGGCGGGGTCCTGAGCTCGGACGGTGGCGTGGGGGCGAGGGTGGCGTGGCTGGGTCTCAGGGGCCGTGCCAACTCAATGGTGGCTCCCAGTGGCTTCGGGCCAGCTTCTGTCGGGCAGGAGGGCCGGCCCGGTCTGCGTCTGAGCTGCGCCTAGCGCAGCGTGGGCGGGCAGGTGGGATGGCCAAGGGCCCGCGGTCCCCGGGCCCGGAAGCCTCCTGGGCCACTTCCCCGTGAGCGGCCTGCGGGATCTGGGGCGGGGCGCCAAGCGCCGAAAAGTTTGCTGGCTCCCGCCCGCCCTGGGCTGGGTGGTCGCCAGCACCTCCGCCACCCCCAGGTGCCCGAGACCTCCGTTCCCCTGCCTAGGCGGGCGGCGGGGCCCTGCCGGGACGGGCGGGCCGCTGGGCTGACGGTAAGGCCCAAGCGCCTGCGAAGCTGCGCCTCAAGAGGCAGCCCGCGACCCCGCCGGCATCCACTGCCGAAGCAGCCTAGAAGGGCCCGATCTCGCCGCGATCGCGGAAGCTAAGCAGGGTCGGGCCTGGTTAGAACTTGGATGGGAGACCTCTAGGGAAGACCGGGTGCTCCAGGCTTTTTGCCTCCCGCTCCGCCTTCTCCGTTTGTCGCTGGCGGCGTTCGCGGCTCTCTCCGCCCCCGCCCGGCACAGCTGCAAGCCCCACCTCCTCAGGCCCCTCCCACCACAGCCAGCGTCTGATGGGGCGCTCCCCGCCTGCCTGAGCGGCCAGGCGGCCAGAAGGCGTCCCTGGAAGGCAGAGGCACACCAGACGCTCCGGGGGTGGCCTGACGGGAACCAGACGTGGCCGCGGACCCGGGGGCCGTCCGTGCGGCCCGCGAGCCCCTCGACCTGCACCTGGCCGCCCCCACTGCAGCCCAGCCCCGGCGCCGCCACCTGTCTGCCGGGCTGGCTCTCCACAGCTCCATACGGAAAAAGCCGCCCCTCCGCCGTTTCGCCATGGCCCGGGGCGGGAGCGGGATCGAGGGCCCGGGCCGCTTCCCCGGGCCTGCCGGCCACCTGGGGCGGGGTCCTGAGCTCGGACGGTGGCGTGGGGGCGAGGGTGGCGTGGCTGGGTCTCAGGGGCCGTGCCAACTCAATGGTGGCTCCCAGTGGCTTCGGGCCAGCTTCTGTCGGGCAGGAGGGCCGGCCCGGTCTGCGTCTGAGCTGCGCCTAGCGCAGCGTGGGCGGGCAGGTGGGATGGCCAAGGGCCCGCGGTCCCCGGGCCCGGAAGCCTCCTGGGCCACTTCCCCGTGAGCGGCCTGCGGGATCTGGGGCGGGGCGCCAAGCGCCGAAAAGTTTGCTGGCTCCCGCCCGCCCTGGGCTGGGTGGTCGCCAGCACCTCCGCCACCCCCAGGTGCCCGAGACCTCCGTTCCCCTGCCTAGGCGGGCGGCGGGGCCCTGCCGGGACGGGCGGGCCGCTGGGCTGACGGTAAGGCCCAAGCGCCTGCGAAGCTGCGCCTCAAGAGGCAGCCCGCGACCCCGCCGGCATCCACTGCCGAAGCAGCCTAGAAGGGCCCGATCTCGCCGCGATCGCGGAAGCTAAGCAGGGTCGGGCCTGGTTAGAACTTGGATGGGAGACCTCTAGGGTAAGACCGGGTGCTCCAGGCTTTTTGCCTCCCGCTCCGCCTTCTCCGTTTGTCGCTGGCGGCGTTCGCGGCTCTCTCCGCCCCCGCCCGGCACAGCTGCAAGCCCCACCTCCTCAGGCCCCTCCCACCACAGCCAGCGTCTGATGGGGCGCTCCCCGCCTGCCTGAGCGGCCAGGCGGCCAGAAGGCGTCCCTGGAAGGCAGAGGCACACCAGACGCTCCGGGGGTGGCCTGACGGGAACCAGACGTGGCCGCGGACCCGGGGGCCGTCCGTGCGGCCCGCGAGCCCCTCGACCTGCACCTGGCCGCCCCCACTGCAGCCCAGCCCCGGCGCCGCCACCTGTCTGCCGGGCTGGCTCTCCACAGCTCCATACGGAAAAAGCCGCCCCTCCGCCGTTTCGCCATGGCCCGGGGCGGGAGCGGGATCGAGGGCCCGGGCCGCTTCCCCGGGCCTGCCGGCCACCTGGGGCGGGGTCCTGAGCTCGGACGGTGGCGTGGGGGCGAGGGTGGCGTGGCTGGGTCTCAGGGGCCGTGCCAACTCAATGGTGGCTCCCAGTGGCTTCGGGCCAGCTTCTGTCGGGCAGGAGGGCCGGCCCGGTCTGCGTCTGAGCTGCGCCTAGCGCAGCGTGGGCGGGCAGGTGGGATGGCCAAGGGCCCGCGGTCCCCGGGCCCGGAAGCCTCCTGGGCCACTTCCCCGTGAGCGGCCTGCGGGATCTGGGGCGGGGCGCCAAGCGCCGAAAAGTTTGCTGGCTCCCGCCCGCCCTGGGCTGGGTGGTCGCCAGCACCTCCGCCACCCCCAGGTGCCCGAGACCTCCGTTCCCCTGCCTAGGCGGGCGGCGGGGCCCTGCCGGGACGGGCGGGCCGCTGGGCTGACGGTAAGGCCCAAGCGCCTGCGAAGCTGCGCCTCAAGAGGCAGCCCGCGACCCCGCCGGCATCCACTGCCGAAGCAGCCTAGAAGGGCCCGATCTCGCCGCGATCGCGGAAGCTAAGCAGGGTCGGGCCTGGTTAGAACTTGGATGGGAGACCTCTAGGGAAGACCGGGTGCTCCAGGCTTTTTGCCTCCCGCTCCGCCTTCTCCGTTTGTCGCTGGCGGCGTTCGCGGCTCTCTCCGCCCCCGCCCGGCACAGCTGCAAGCCCCACCTCCTCAGGCCCCTCCCACCACAGCCAGCGTCTGATGGGGCGCTCCCCGCCTGCCTGAGCGGCCAGGCGGCCAGAAGGCGTCCCTGGAAGGCAGAGGCACACCAGACGCTCCGGGGGTGGCCTGACGGGAACCAGACGTGGCCGCGGACCCGGGGGCCGTCCGTGCGGCCCGCGAGCCCCTCGACCTGCACCTGGCCGCCCCCACTGCAGCCCAGCCCCGGCGCCGCCACCTGTCTGCCGGGCTGGCTCTCCACAGCTCCATACGGAAAAAGCCGCCCCTCCGCCGTTTCGCCATGGCCCGGGGCGGGAGCGGGATCGAGGGCCCGGGCCGCTTCCCCGGGCCTGCCGGCCACCTGGGGCGGGGTCCTGAGCTCGGACGGTGGCGTGGGGGCGAGGGTGGCGTGGCTGGGTCTCAGGGGCCGTGCCAACTCAATGGTGGCTCCCAGTGGCTTCGGGCCAGCTTCTGTCGGGCAGGAGGGCCGGCCCGGTCTGCGTCTGAGCTGCGCCTAGCGCAGCGTGGGCGGGCAGGTGGGATGGCCAAGGGCCCGCGGTCCCCGGGCCCGGAAGCCTCCTGGGCCACTTCCCCGTGAGCGGCCTGCGGGATCTGGGGCGGGGCGCCAAGCGCCGAAAAGTTTGCTGGCTCCCGCCCGCCCTGGGCTGGGTGGTCGCCAGCACCTCCGCCACCCCCAGGTGCCCGAGACCTCCGTTCCCCTGCCTAGGCGGGCGGCGGGGCCCTGCCGGGACGGGCGGGCCGCTGGGCTGGCGGTAAGGCCCAAGCGCCTGCGAAGCTGCGCCTCAAGAGGCAGCCCGCGACCCCGCCGGCATCCACTGCCGAAGCAGCCTAGAAGGGCCCGATCTCGCCGCGATCGCGGAAGCTAAGCAGGGTCGGGCCTGGTTAGAACTTGGATGGGAGACCTCTAGGGAAGACCGGGTGCTCCAGGCTTTTTGCCTCCCGCTCCGCCTTCTCCGTTTGTCGCTGGCGGCGTTCGCGGCTCTCTCCGCCCCCGCCCGGCACAGCTGCAAGCCCCACCTCCTCAGGCCCCTCCCACCACAGCCAGCGTCTGATGGGGCGCTCCCCGCCTGCCTGAGCGGCCAGGCGGCCAGAAGGCGTCCCTGGAAGGCAGAGGCACACCAGACGCTCCGGGGGTGGCCTGACGGGAACCAGACGTGGCCGCGGACCCGGGGGCCGTCCGTGCGGCCCGCGAGCCCCTCGACCTGCACCTGGCCGCCCCCACTGCAGCCCAGCCCCGGCGCCGCCACCTGTCTGCCGGGCTGGCTCTCCACAGCTCCATACGGAAAAAGCCGCCCCTCCGCCGTTTCGCCATGGCCCGGGGCGGGAGCGGGATCGAGGGCCCGGGCCGCTTCCCCGGGCCTGCCGGCCACCTGGGGCGGGGTCCTGAGCTCGGACGGTGGCGTGGGGGCGAGGGTGG
Organism: Grampus griseus; assembly: GCF_964374135.1. NCBI lineage: Eukaryota > Metazoa > Chordata > Mammalia > Artiodactyla > Delphinidae > Grampus > Grampus griseus. The sequence goes on from NW_028132734.1 coordinate 44,770, forward strand.
CGTGGCTGGGTCTCAGGGGCCGTGCCAACTCAATGGTGGCTCCCAGTGGCTTCGGGCCAGCTTCTGTCGGGCAGGAGGGCCGGCCCGGTCTGCGTCTGAGCTGCGCCTAGCGCAGCGTGGGCGGGCAGGTGGGATGGCCAAGGGCCCGCGGTCCCCGGGCCCGGAAGCCTCCTGGGCCACTTCCCCGTGAGCGGCCTGCGGGATCTGGGGCGGGGCGCCAAGCGCCGAAAAGTTTGCTGGCTCCCGCCCGCCCTGGGCTGGGTGGTCGCCAGCACCTCCGCCACCCCCAGGTGCCCGAGACCTCCGTTCCCCTGCCTAGGCGGGCGGCGGGGCCCTGCCGGGACGGGCGGGCCGCTGGGCTGACGGTAAGGCCCAAGCGCCTGCGAAGCTGCGCCTCAAGAGGCAGCCCGCGACCCCGCCGGCATCCACTGCCGAAGCAGCCTAGAAGGGCCCGATCTCGCCGCGATCGCGGAAGCTAAGCAGGGTCGGGCCTGGTTAGAACTTGGATGGGAGACCTCTAGGGTAAGACCGGGTGCTCCAGGCTTTTTGCCTCCCGCTCCGCCTTCTCCGTTTGTCGCTGGCGGCGTTCGCGGCTCTCTCCGCCCCCGCCCGGCACAGCTGCAAGCCCCACCTCCTCAGGCCCCTCCCACCACAGCCAGCGTCTGATGGGGCGCTCCCCGCCTGCCTGAGCGGCCAGGCGGCCAGAAGGCGTCCCTGGAAGGCAGAGGCACACCAGACGCTCCGGGGGTGGCCTGACGGGAACCAGACGTGGCCGCGGACCCGGGGGCCGTCCGTGCGGCCCGCGAGCCCCTCGACCTGCACCTGGCCGCCCCCACTGCAGCCCAGCCCCGGCGCCGCCACCTGTCTGCCGGGCTGGCTCTCCACAGCTCCATACGGAAAAAGCCGCCCCTCCGCCGTTTCGCCATGGCCCGGGGCGGGAGCGGGATCGAGGGCCCGGGCCGCTTCCCCGGGCCTGCCGGCCACCTGGGGCGGGGTCCTGAGCTCGGACGGTGGCGTGGGGGCGAGGGTGGCGTGGCTGGGTCTCAGGGGCCGTGCCAACTCAATGGTGGCTCCCAGTGGCTTCGGGCCAGCTTCTGTCGGGCAGGAGGGCCGGCCCGGTCTGCGTCTGAGCTGCGCCTAGCGCAGCGTGGGCGGGCAGGTGGGATGGCCAAGGGCCCGCGGTCCCCGGGCCCGGAAGCCTCCTGGGCCACTTCCCCGTGAGCGGCCTGCGGGATCTGGGGCGGGGCGCCAAGCGCCGAAAAGTTTGCTGGCTCCCGCCCGCCCTGGGCTGGGTGGTCGCCAGCACCTCCGCCACCCCCAGGTGCCCGAGACCTCCGTTCCCCTGCCTAGGCGGGCGGCGGGGCCCTGCCGGGACGGGCGGGCCGCTGGGCTGGCGGTAAGGCCCAAGCGCCTGCGAAGCTGCGCCTCAAGAGGCAGCCCGCGACCCCGCCGGCATCCACTGCCGAAGCAGCCTAGAAGGGCCCGATCTCGCCGCGATCGCGGAAGCTAAGCAGGGTCGGGCCTGGTTAGAACTTGGATGGGAGACCTCTAGGGAAGACCGGGTGCTCCAGGCTTTTTGCCTCCCGCTCCGCCTTCTCCGTTTGTCGCTGGCGGCGTTCGCGGCTCTCTCCGCCCCCGCCCGGCACAGCTGCAAGCCCCACCTCCTCAGGCCCCTCCCACCACAGCCAGCGTCTGATGGGGCGCTCCCCGCCTGCCTGAGCGGCCAGGCGGCCAGAAGGCGTCCCTGGAAGGCAGAGGCACACCAGACGCTCCGGGGGTGGCCTGACGGGAACCAGACGTGGCCGCGGACCCGGGGGCCGTCCGTGCGGCCCGCGAGCCCCTCGACCTGCACCTGGCCGCCCCCACTGCAGCCCAGCCCCGGCGCCGCCACCTGTCTGCCGGGCTGGCTCTCCACAGCTCCATACGGAAAAAGCCGCCCCTCCGCCGTTTCGCCATGGCCCGGGGCGGGAGCGGGATCGAGGGCCCGGGCCGCTTCCCCGGGCCTGCCGGCCACCTGGGGCGGGGTCCTGAGCTCGGACGGTGGCGTGGGGGCGAGGGTGGCGTGGCTGGGTCTCAGGGGCCGTGCCAACTCAATGGTGGCTCCCAGTGGCTTCGGGCCAGCTTCTGTCGGGCAGGAGGGCCGGCCCGGTCTGCGTCTGAGCTGCGCCTAGCGCAGCGTGGGCGGGCAGGTGGGATGGCCAAGGGCCCGCGGTCCCCGGGCCCGGAAGCCTCCTGGGCCACTTCCCCGTGAGCGGCCTGCGGGATCTGGGGCGGGGCGCCAAGCGCCGAAAAGTTTGCTGGCTCCCGCCCGCCCTGGGCTGGGTGGTCGCCAGCACCTCCGCCACCCCCAGGTGCCCGAGACCTCCGTTCCCCTGCCTAGGCGGGCGGCGGGGCCCTGCCGGGACGGGCGGGCCGCTGGGCTGGCGGTAAGGCCCAAGCGCCTGCGAAGCTGCGCCTCAAGAGGCAGCCCGCGACCCCGCCGGCATCCACTGCCGAAGCAGCCTAGAAGGGCCCGATCTCGCCGCGATCGCGGAAGCTAAGCAGGGTCGGGCCTGGTTAGAACTTGGATGGGAGACCTCTAGGGAAGACCGGGTGCTCCAGGCTTTTTGCCTCCCGCTCCGCCTTCTCCGTTTGTCGCTGGCGGCGTTCGCGGCTCTCTCCGCCCCCGCCCGGCACAGCTGCAAGCCCCACCTCCTCAGGCCCCTCCCACCACAGCCAGCGTCTGATGGGGCGCTCCCCGCCTGCCTGAGCGGCCAGGCGGCCAGAAGGCGTCCCTGGAAGGCAGAGGCACACCAGACGCTCCGGGGGTGGCCTGACGGGAACCAGACGTGGCCGCGGACCCGGGGGCCGTCCGTGCGGCCCGCGAGCCCCTCGACCTGCACCTGGCCGCCCCCACTGCAGCCCAGCCCCGGCGCCGCCACCTGTCTGCCGGGCTGGCTCTCCACAGCTCCATACGGAAAAAGCCGCCCCTCCGCCGTTTCGCCATGGCCCGGGGCGGGAGCGGGATCGAGGGCCCGGGCCGCTTCCCCGGGCCTGCCGGCCACCTGGGGCGGGGTCCTGAGCTCGGACGGTGGCGTGGGGGCGAGGGTGGCGTGGCTGGGTCTCAGGGGCCGTGCCAACTCAATGGTGGCTCCCAGTGGCTTCGGGCCAGCTTCTGTCGGGCAGGAGGGCCGGCCCGGTCTGCGTCTGAGCTGCGCCTAGCGCAGCGTGGGCGGGCAGGTGGGATGGCCAAGGGCCCGCGGTCCCCGGGCCCGGAAGCCTCCTGGGCCACTTCCCCGTGAGCGGCCTGCGGGATCTGGGGCGGGGCGCCAAGCGCCGAAAAGTTTGCTGGCTCCCGCCCGCCCTGGGCTGGGTGGTCGCCAGCACCTCCGCCACCCCCAGGTGCCCGAGACCTCCGTTCCCCTGCCTAGGCGGGCGGCGGGGCCCTGCCGGGACGGGCGGGCCGCTGGGCTGGCGGTAAGGCCCAAGCGCCTGCGAAGCTGCGCCTCAAGAGGCAGCCCGCGACCCCGCCGGCATCCACTGCCGAAGCAGCCTAGAAGGGCCCGATCTCGCCGCGATCGCGGAAGCTAAGCAGGGTCGGGCCTGGTTAGAACTTGGATGGGAGACCTCTAGGGAAGACCGGGTGCTCCAGGCTTTTTGCCTCCCGCTCCGCCTTCTCCGTTTGTCGCTGGCGGCGTTCGCGGCTCTCTCCGCCCCCGCCCGGCACAGCTGCAAGCCCCACCTCCTCAGGCCCCTCCCACCACAGCCAGCGTCTGATGGGGCGCTCCCCGCCTGCCTGAGCGGCCAGGCGGCCAGAAGGCGTCCCTGGAAGGCAGAGGCACACCAGACGCTCCGGGGGTGGCCTGACGGGAACCAGACGTGGCCGCGGACCCGGGGGCCGTCCGTGCGGCCCGCGAGCCCCTCGACCTGCACCTGGCCGCCCCCACTGCAGCCCAGCCCCGGCGCCGCCACCTGTCTGCCGGGCTGGCTCTCCACAGCTCCATACGGAAAAAGCCGCCCCTCCGCCGTTTCGCCATGGCCCGGGGCGGGAGCGGGATCGAGGGCCCGGGCCGCTTCCCCGGGCCTGCCGGCCACCTGGGGCGGGGTCCTGAGCTCGGACGGTGGCGTGGGGGCGAGGGTGGCGTGGCTGGGTCTCAGGGGCCGTGCCAACTCAATGGTGGCTCCCAGTGGCTTCAGGCCAGCTTCTGTCGGGCAGGAGGGCCGGCCCGGTCTGCGTCTGAGCTGCGCCTAGCGCAGCGTGGGCGGGCAGGTGGGATGGCCAAGGGCCCGCGGTCCCCGGGCCCGGAAGCCTCCTGGGCCACTTCCCCGTGAGCGGCCTGCGGGATCTGGGGCGGGGCGCCAAGCGCCGAAAAGTTTGCTGGCTCCCGCCCGCCCTGGGCTGGGTGGTCGCCAGCACCTCCGCCACCCCCAGGTGCCCGAGACCTCCGTTCCCCTGCCTAGGCGGGCGGCGGGGCCCTGCCGGGACGGGCGGGCCGCTGGGCTGGCGGTAAGGCCCAAGCGCCTGCGAAGCTGCGCCTCAAGAGGCAGCCCGCGACCCCGCCGGCATCCACTGCCGAAGCAGCCTAGAAGGGCCCGATCTCGCCGCGATCGCGGAAGCTAAGCAGGGTCGGGCCTGGTTAGAACTTGGATGGGAGACCTCTAGGGAAGACCGGGTGCTCCAGGCTTTTTGCCTCCCGCTCCGCCTTCTCCGTTTGTCGCTGGCGGCGTTCGCGGCTCTCTCCGCCCCCGCCCGGCACAGCTGCAAGCCCCACCTCCTCAGGCCCCTCCCACCTGGCGGCGTTCGCGGCTCTCTCCGCCCCTGCCCGGCACAGCTGCAAGCCCCACCTCCTCAGGCCCCTCCCACCACAGCCAGCGTCTGATGGGGCGCTCCCCGCCTGCCTGAGCGGCCAGGCGGCCAGAAGGCGTCCCTGGAAGGCAGAGGCACACCAGACGCTCCGGGGGTGGCCTGACGGGAACCAGACGTGGCCGCGGACCCGGGGGCCGTCCGTGCGGCCCGCGAGCCCCTCGACCTGCACCTGGCCGCCCCCACTGCAGCCCAGCCCCGGCGCCGCCACCTGTCTGCCGGGCTGGCTCTCCACAGCTCCATACGGAAAAAGCCGCCCCTCCGCCGTTTCGCCATGGCCCGGGGCGGGAGCGGGATCGAGGGCCCGGGCCGCTTCCCCGGGCCTGCCGGCCACCTGGGGCGGGGTCCTGAGCTCGGACGGTGGCGTGGGGGCGAGGGTGGCGTGGCTGGGTCTCAGGGGCCGTGCCAACTCAATGGTGGCTCCCAGTGGCTTCGGGCCAGCTTCTGTCGGGCAGGAGGGCCGGCCCGGTCTGCGTCTGAGCTGCGCCTAGCGCAGCGTGGGCGGGCAGGTGGGATGGCCAAGGGCCCGCGGTCCCCGGGCCCGGAAGCCTCCTGGGCCACTTCCCCGTGAGCGGCCTGCGGGATCTGGGGCGGGGCGCCAAGCGCCGAAAAGTTTGCTGGCTCCCGCCCGCCCTGGGCTGGGTGGTCGCCAGCACCTCCGCCACCCCCAGGTGCCCGAGACCTCCGTTCCCCTGCCTAGGCGGGCGGCGGGGCCCTGCCGGGACGGGCGGGCCGCTGGGCTGGCGGTAAGGCCCAAGCGCCTGCGAAGCTGCGCCTCAAGAGGCAGCCCGCGACCCCGCCGGCATCCACTGCCGAAGCAGCCTAGAAGGGCCCGATCTCGCCGCGATCGCGGAAGCTAAGCAGGGTCGGGCCTGGTTAGAACTTGGATGGGAGACCTCTAGGGAAGACCGGGTGCTCCAGGCTTTTTGCCTCCCGCTCCGCCTTCTCCGTTTGTCGCTGGCGGCGTTCGCGGCTCTCTCCGCCCCCGCCCGGCACAGCTGCAAGCCCCACCTCCTCAGGCCCCTCCCACCACAGCCAGCGTCTGATGGGGCGCTCCCCGCCTGCCTGAGCGGCCAGGCGGCCAGAAGGCGTCCCTGGAAGGCAGAGGCACACCAGACGCTCCGGGGGTGGCCTGACGGGAACCAGACGTGGCCGCGGACCCGGGGGCCGTCCGTGCGGCCCGCGAGCCCCTCGACCTGCACCTGGCCGCCCCCACTGCAGCCCAGCCCCGGCGCCGCCACCTGTCTGCCGGGCTGGCTCTCCACAGCTCCATACGGAAAAAGCCGCCCCTCCGCCGTTTCGCCATGGCCCGGGGCGGGAGCGGGATCGAGGGCCCGGGCCGCTTCCCCGGGCCTGCCGGCCACCTGGGGCGGGGTCCTGAGCTCGGACGGTGGCGTGGGGGCGAGGGTGGCGTGGCTGGGTCTCAGGGGCCGTGCCAACTCAATGGTGGCTCCCAGTGGCTTCGGGCCAGCTTCTGTCGGGCAGGAGGGCCGGCCCGGTCTGCGTCTGAGCTGCGCCTAGCGCAGCGTGGGCGGGCAGGTGGGATGGCCAAGGGCCCGCGGTCCCCGGGCCCGGAAGCCTCCTGGGCCACTTCCCCGTGAGCGGCCTGCGGGATCTGGGGCGGGGCGCCAAGCGCCGAAAAGTTTGCTGGCTCCCGCCCGCCCTGGGCTGGGTGGTCGCCAGCACCTCCGCCACCCCCAGGTGCCCGAGACCTCCGTTCCCCTGCCTAGGCGGGCGGCGGGGCCCTGCCGGGACGGGCGGGCCGCTGGGCTGGCGGTAAGGCCCAAGCGCCTGCGAAGCTGCGCCTCAAGAGGCAGCCCGCGACCCCGCCGGCATCCACTGCCGAAGCAGCCTAGAAGGGCCCGATCTCGCCGCGATCGCGGAAGCTAAGCAGGGTCGGGCCTGGTTAGAACTTGGATGGGAGACCTCTAGGGAAGACCGGGTGCTCCAGGCTTTTTGCCTCCCGCTCCGCCTTCTCCGTTTGTCGCTGGCGGCGTTCGCGGCTCTCTCCGCCCCCGCCCGGCACAGCTGCAAGCCCCACCTCCTCAGGCCCCTCCCACCACAGCCAGCGTCTGATGGGGCGCTCCCCGCCTGCCTGAGCGGCCAGGCGGCCAGAAGGCGTCCCTGGAAGGCAGAGGCACACCAGACGCTCCGGGGGTGGCCTGACGGGAACCAGACGTGGCCGCGGACCCGGGGGCCGTCCGTGCGGCCCGCGAGCCCCTCGACCTGCACCTGGCCGCCCCCACTGCAGCCCAGCCCCGGCGCCGCCACCTGTCTGCCGGGCTGGCTCTCCACAGCTCCATACGGAAAAAGCCGCCCCTCCGCCGTTTCGCCATGGCCCGGGGCGGGAGCGGGATCGAGGGCCCGGGCCGCTTCCCCGGGCCTGCCGGCCACCTGGGGCGGGGTCCTGAGCTCGGACGGTGGCGTGGGGGCGAGGGTGGCGTGGCTGGGTCTCAGGGGCCGTGCCAACTCAATGGTGGCTCCCAGTGGCTTCGGGCCAGCTTCTGTCGGGCAGGAGGGCCGGCCCGGTCTGCGTCTGAGCTGCGCCTAGCGCAGCGTGGGCGGGCAGGTGGGATGGCCAAGGGCCCGCGGTCCCCGGGCCCGGAAGCCTCCTGGGCCACTTCCCCGTGAGCGGCCTGCGGGATCTGGGGCGGGGCGCCAAGCGCCGAAAAGTTTGCTGGCTCCCGCCCGCCCTGGGCTGGGTGGTCGCCAGCACCTCCGCCACCCCCAGGTGCCCGAGACCTCCGTTCCCCTGCCTAGGCGGGCGGCGGGGCCCTGCCGGGACGGGCGGGCCGCTGGGCTGGCGGTAAGGCCCAAGCGCCTGCGAAGCTGCGCCTCAAGAGGCAGCCCGCGACCCCGCCGGCATCCACTGCCGAAGCAGCCTAGAAGGGCCCGATCTCGCCGCGATCGCGGAAGCTAAGCAGGGTCGGGCCTGGTTAGAACTTGGATGGGAGACCTCTAGGGAAGACCGGGTGCTCCAGGCTTTTTGCCTCCCGCTCCGCCTTCTCCGTTTGTCGCTGGCGGCGTTCGCGGCTCTCTCCGCCCCCGCCCGGCACAGCTGCAAGCCCCACCTCCTCAGGCCCCTCCCACCACAGCCAGCGTCTGATGGGGCGCTCCCCGCCTGCCTGAGCGGCCAGGCGGCCAGAAGGCGTCCCTGGAAGGCAGAGGCACACCAGACGCTCCGGGGGTGGCCTGACGGGAACCAGACGTGGCCGCGGACCCGGGGGCCGTCCGTGCGGCCCGCGAGCCCCTCGACCTGCACCTGGCCGCCCCCACTGCAGCCCAGCCCCGGCGCCGCCACCTGTCTGCCGGGCTGGCTCTCCACAGCTCCATACGGAAAAAGCCGCCCCTCCGCCGTTTCGCCATGGCCCGGGGCGGGAGCGGGATCGAGGGCCCGGGCCGCTTCCCCGGGCCTGCCGGCCACCTGGGGCGGGGTCCTGAGCTCGGACGGTGGCGTGGGGGCGAGGGTGGCGTGGCTGGGTCTCAGGGGCCGTGCCAACTCAATGGTGGCTCCCAGTGGCTTCGGGCCAGCTTCTGTCGGGCAGGAGGGCCGGCCCGGTCTGCGTCTGAGCTGCGCCTAGCGCAGCGTGGGCGGGCAGGTGGGATGGCCAAGGGCCCGCGGTCCCCGGGCCCGGAAGCCTCCTGGGCCACTTCCCCGTGAGCGGCCTGCGGGATCTGGGGCGGGGCGCCAAGCGCCGAAAAGTTTGCTGGCTCCCGCCCGCCCTGGGCTGGGTGGTCGCCAGCACCTCCGCCACCCCCAGGTGCCCGAGACCTCCGTTCCCCTGCCTAGGCGGGCGGCGGGGCCCTGCCGGGACGGGCGGGCCGCTGGGCTGGCGGTAAGGCCCAAGCGCCTGCGAAGCTGCGCCTCAAGAGGCAGCCCGCGACCCCGCCGGCATCCACTGCCGAAGCAGCCTAGAAGGGCCCGATCTCGCCGCGATCGCGGAAGCTAAGCAGGGTCGGGCCTGGTTAGAACTTGGATGGGAGACCTCTAGGGAAGACCGGGTGCTCCAGGCTTTTTGCCTCCCGCTCCGCCTTCTCCGTTTGTCGCTGGCGGCGTTCGCGGCTCTCTCCGCCCCCGCCCGGCACAGCTGCAAGCCCCACCTCCTCAGGCCCCTCCCACCACAGCCAGCGTCTGATGGGGCGCTCCCCGCCTGCCTGAGCGGCCAGGCGGCCAGAAGGCGTCCCTGGAAGGCAGAGGCACACCAGACGCTCCGGGGGTGGCCTGACGGGAACCAGACGTGGCCGCGGACCCGGGGGCCGTCCGTGCGGCCCGCGAGCCCCTCGACCTGCACCTGGCCGCCCCCACTGCAGCCCAGCCCCGGCGCCGCCACCTGTCTGCCGGGCTGGCTCTCCACAGCTCCATACGGAAAAAGCCGCCCCTCCGCCGTTTCGCCATGGCCCGGGGCGGGAGCGGGATCGAGGGCCCGGGCCGCTTCCCCGGGCCTGCCGGCCACCTGGGGCGGGGTCCTGAGCTCGGACGGTGGCGTGGGGGCGAGGGTGGCGTGGCTGGGTCTCAGGGGCCGTGCCAACTCAATGGTGGCTCCCAGTGGCTTCGGGCCAGCTTCTGTCGGGCAGGAGGGCCGGCCCGGTCTGCGTCTGAGCTGCGCCTAGCGCAGCGTGGGCGGGCAGGTGGGATGGCCAAGGGCCCGCGGTCCCCGGGCCCGGAAGCCTCCTGGGCCACTTCCCCGTGAGCGGCCTGCGGGATCTGGGGCGGGGCGCCAAGCGCCGAAAAGTTTGCTGGCTCCCGCCCGCCCTGGGCTGGGTGGTCGCCAGCACCTCCGCCACCCCCAGGTGCCCGAGACCTCCGTTCCCCTGCCTAGGCGGGCGGCGGGGCCCTGCCGGGACGGGCGGGCCGCTGGGCTGGCGGTAAGGCCCAAGCGCCTGCGAAGCTGCGCCTCAAGAGGCAGCCCGCGACCCCGCCGGCATCCACTGCCGAAGCAGCCTAGAAGGGCCCGATCTCGCCGCGATCGCGGAAGCTAAGCAGGGTCGGGCCTGGTTAGAACTTGGATGGGAGACCTCTAGGGAAGACCGGGTGCTCCAGGCTTTTTGCCTCCCGCTCCGCCTTCTCCGTTTGTCGCTGGCGGCGTTCGCGGCTCTCTCCGCCCCCGCCCGGCACAGCTGCAAGCCCCACCTCCTCAGGCCCCTCCCACCACAGCCAGCGTCTGATGGGGCGCTCCCCGCCTGCCTGAGCGGCCAGGCGGCCAGAAGGCGTCCCTGGAAGGCAGAGGCACACCAGACGCTCCGGGGGTGGCCTGACGGGAACCAGACGTGGCCGCGGACCCGGGGGCCGTCCGTGCGGCCCGCGAGCCCCTCGACCTGCACCTGGCCGCCCCCACTGCAGCCCAGCCCCGGCGCCGCCACCTGTCTGCCGGGCTGGCTCTCCACAGCTCCATACGGAAAAAGCCGCCCCTCCGCCGTTTCGCCATGGCCCGGGGCGGGAGCGGGATCGAGGGCCCGGGCCGCTTCCCCGGGCCTGCCGGCCACCTGGGGCGGGGTCCTGAGCTCGGACGGTGGCGTGGGGGCGAGGGTGGCGTGGCTGGGTCTCAGGGGCCGTGCCAACTCAATGGTGGCTCCCAGTGGCTTCGGGCCAGCTTCTGTCGGGCAGGAGGGCCGGCCCGGTCTGCGTCTGAGCTGCGCCTAGCGCAGCGTGGGCGGGCAGGTGGGATGGCCAAGGGCCCGCGGTCCCCGGGCCCGGAAGCCTCCTGGGCCACTTCCCCGTGAGCGGCCTGCGGGATCTGGGGCGGGGCGCCAAGCGCCGAAAAGTTTGCTGGCTCCCGCCCGCCCTGGGCTGGGTGGTCGCCAGCACCTCCGCCACCCCCAGGTGCCCGAGACCTCCGTTCCCCTGCCTAGGCGGGCGGCGGGGCCCTGCCGGGACGGGCGGGCCGCTGGGCTGGCGGTAAGGCCCAAGCGCCTGCGAAGCTGCGCCTCAAGAGGCAGCCCGCGACCCCGCCGGCATCCACTGCCGAAGCAGCCTAGAAGGGCCCGATCTCGCCGCGATCGCGGAAGCTAAGCAGGGTCGGGCCTGGTTAGAACTTGGATGGGAGACCTCTAGGGAAGACCGGGTGCTCCAGGCTTTTTGCCTCCCGCTCCGCCTTCTCCGTTTGTCGCTGGCGGCGTTCGCGGCTCTCTCCGCCCCCGCCCGGCACAGCTGCAAGCCCCACCTCCTCAGGCCCCTCCCACCACAGCCAGCGTCTGATGGGGCGCTCCCCGCCTGCCTGAGCGGCCAGGCGGCCAGAAGGCGTCCCTGGAAGGCAGAGGCACACCAGACGCTCCGGGGGTGGCCTGACGGGAACCAGACGTGGCCGCGGACCCGGGGGCCGTCCGTGCGGCCCGCGAGCCCCTCGACCTGCACCTGGCCGCCCCCACTGCAGCCCAGCCCCGGCGCCGCCACCTGTCTGCCGGGCTGGCTCTCCACAGCTCCATACGGAAAAAGCCGCCCCTCCGCCGTTTCGCCATGGCCCGGGGCGGGAGCGGGATCGAGGGCCCGGGCCGCTTCCCCGGGCCTGCCGGCCACCTGGGGCGGGGTCCTGAGCTCGGACGGTGGCGTGGGGGCGAGGGTGGCGTGGCTGGGTCTCAGGGGCCGTGCCAACTCAATGGTGGCTCCCAGTGGCTTCGGGCCAGCTTCTGTCGGGCAGGAGGGCCGGCCCGGTCTGCGTCTGAGCTGCGCCTAGCGCAGCGTGGGCGGGCAGGTGGGATGGCCAAGGGCCCGCGGTCCCCGGGCCCGGAAGCCTCCTGGGCCACTTCCCCGTGAGCGGCCTGCGGGATCTGGGGCGGGGCGCCAAGCGCCGAAAAGTTTGCTGGCTCCCGCCCGCCCTGGGCTGGGTGGTCGCCAGCACCTCCGCCACCCCCAGGTGCCCGAGACCTCCGTTCCCCTGCCTAGGCGGGCGGCGGGGCCCTGCCGGGACGGGCGGGCCGCTGGGCTGGCGGTAAGGCCCAAGCGCCTGCGAAGCTGCGCCTCAAGAGGCAGCCCGCGACCCCGCCGGCATCCACTGCCGAAGCAGCCTAGAAGGGCCTGATCTCGCCGCGATCGCGGAAGCTAAGCAGGGTCGGGCCTGGTTAGAACTTGGATGGGAGACCTCTAGGGAAGACCGGGTGCTCCAGGCTTTTTGCCTCCCGCTCCGCCTTCTCCGTTTGTCGCTGGCGGCGTTCGCGGCTCTCTCCGCCCCCGCCCGGCACAGCTGCAAGCCCCACCTCCTCAGGCCCCTCCCACCACAGCCAGCGTCTGATGGGGCGCTCCCCGCCTGCCTGAGCGGCCAGGCGGCCAGAAGGCGTCCCTGGAAGGCAGAGGCACACCAGACGCTCCGGGGGTGGCCTGACGGGAACCAGACGTGGCCGCGGACCCGGGGGCCGTCCGTGCGGCCCGCGAGCCCCTCGACCTGCACCTGGCCGCCCCCACTGCAGCCCAGCCCCGGCGCCGCCACCTGTCTGCCGGGCTGGCTCTCCACAGCTCCATACGGAAAAAGCCGCCCCTCCGCCGTTTCGCCATGGCCCGGGGCGGGAGCGGGATCGAGGGCCCGGGCCGCTTCCCCGGGCCTGCCGGCCACCTGGGGCGGGGTCCTGAGCTCGGACGGTGGCGTGGGGGCGAGGGTGGCGTGGCTGGGTCTCAGGGGCCGTGCCAACTCAATGGTGGCTCCCAGTGGCTTCGGGCCAGCTTCTGTCGGGCAGGAGGGCCGGCCCGGTCTGCGTCTGAGCTGCGCCTAGCGCAGCGTGGGCGGGCAGGTGGGATGGCCAAGGGCCCGCGGTCCCCGGGCCCGGAAGCCTCCTGGGCCACTTCCCCGTGAGCGGCCTGCGGGATCTGGGGCGGGGCGCCAAGCGCCGAAAAGTTTGCTGGCTCCCGCCCGCCCTGGGCTGGGTGGTCGCCAGCACCTCCGCCACCCCCAGGTGCCCGAGACCTCCGTTCCCCTGCCTAGGCGGGCGGCGGGGCCCTGCCGGGACGGGCGGGCCGCTGGGCTGGCGGTAAGGCCCAAGCGCCTGCGAAGCTGCGCCTCAAGAGGCAGCCCGCGACCCCGCCGGCATCCACTGCCGAAGCAGCCTAGAAGGGCCCGATCTCGCCGCGATCGCGGAAGCTAAGCAGGGTCGGGCCTGGTTAGAACTTGGATGGGAGACCTCTAGGGAAGACCGGGTGCTCCAGGCTTTTTGCCTCCCGCTCCGCCTTCTCCGTTTGTCGCTGGCGGCGTTCGCGGCTCTCTCCGCCCCCGCCCGGCACAGCTGCAAGCCCCACCTCCTCAGGCCCCTCCCACCACAGCCAGCGTCTGATGGGGCGCTCCCCGCCTGCCTGAGCGGCCAGGCGGCCAGAAGGCGTCCCTGGAAGGCAGAGGCACACCAGACGCTCCGGGGGTGGCCTGACGGGAACCAGACGTGGCCGCGGACCCGGGGGCCGTCCGTGCGGCCCGCGAGCCCCTCGACCTGCACCTGGCCGCCCCCACTGCAGCCCAGCCCCGGCGCCGCCACCTGTCTGCCGGGCTGGCTCTCCACAGCTCCATACGGAAAAAGCCGCCCCTCCGCCGTTTCGCCATGGCCCGGGGCGGGAGCGGGATCGAGGGCCCGGGCCGCTTCCCCGGGCCTGCCGGCCACCTGGGGCGGGGTCCTGAGCTCGGACGGTGGCGTGGGGGCGAGGGTGGCGTGGCTGGGTCTCAGGGGCCGTGCCAACTCAATGGTGGCTCCCAGTGGCTTCGGGCCAGCTTCTGTCGGGCAGGAGGGCCGGCCCGGTCTGCGTCTGAGCTGCGCCTAGCGCAGCGTGGGCGGGCAGGTGGGATGGCCAAGGGCCCGCGGTCCCCGGGCCCGGAAGCCTCCTGGGCCACTTCCCCGTGAGCGGCCTGCGGGATCTGGGGCGGGGCGCCAAGCGCCGAAAAGTTTGCTGGCTCCCGCCCGCCCTGGGCTGGGTGGTCGCCAGCACCTCCGCCACCCCCAGGTGCCCGAGACCTCCGTTCCCCTGCCTAGGCGGGCGGCGGGGCCCTGCCGGGACGGGCGGGCCGCTGGGCTGGCGGTAAGGCCCAAGCGCCTGCGAAGCTGCGCCTCAAGAGGCAGCCCGCGACCCCGCCGGCATCCACTGCCGAAGCAGCCTAGAAGGGCCCGATCTCGCCGCGATCGCGGAAGCTAAGCAGGGTCGGGCCTGGTTAGAACTTGGATGGGAGACCTCTAGGGAAGACCGGGTGCTCCAGGCTTTTTGCCTCCCGCTCCGCCTTCTCCGTTTGTCGCTGGCGGCGTTCGCGGCTCTCTCCGCCCCCGCCCGGCACAGCTGCAAGCCCCACCTCCTCAGGCCCCTCCCACCACAGCCAGCGTCTGATGGGGCGCTCCCCGCCTGCCTGAGCGGCCAGGCGGCCAGAAGGCGTCCCTGGAAGGCAGAGGCACACCAGACGCTCCGGGGGTGGCCTGACGGGAACCAGACGTGGCCGCGGACCCGGGGGCCGTCCGTGCGGCCCGCGAGCCCCTCGACCTGCACCTGGCCGCCCCCACTGCAGCCCAGCCCCGGCGCCGCCACCTGTCTGCCGGGCTGGCTCTCCACAGCTCCATACGGAAAAAGCCGCCCCTCCGCCGTTTCGCCATGGCCCGGGGCGGGAGCGGGATCGAGGGCCCGGGCCGCTTCCCCGGGCCTGCCGGCCACCTGGGGCGGGGTCCTGAGCTCGGACGGCGGCGTGGGGGCGAGGGTGGCGTGGCTGGGTCTCAGGGGCCGTGCCAACTCAATGGTGGCTCCCAGTGGCTTCGGGCCAGCTTCTGTCGGGCAGGAGGGCCGGCCCGGTCTGCGTCTGAGCTGCGCCTAGCGCAGCGTGGGCGGGCAGGTGGGATGGCCAAGGGCCCGCGGTCCCCGGGCCCGGAAGCCTCCTGGGCCACTTCCCCGTGAGCGGCCTGCGGGATCTGGGGCGGGGCGCCAAGCGCCGAAAAGTTTGCTGGCTCCCGCCCGCCCTGGGCTGGGTGGTCGCCAGCACCTCCGCCACCCCCAGGTGCCCGAGACCTCCGTTCCCCTGCCTAGGCGGGCGGCGGGGCCCTGCCGGGACGGGCGGGCCGCTGGGCTGGCGGTAAGGCCCAAGCGCCTGCGAAGCTGCGCCTCAAGAGGCAGCCCGCGACCCCGCCGGCATCCACTGCCGAAGCAGCCTAGAAGGGCCCGATCTCGCCGCGATCGCGGAAGCTAAGCAGGGTCGGGCCTGGTTAGAACTTGGATGGGAGACCTCTAGGGAAGACCGGGTGCTCCAGGCTTTTTGCCTCCCGCTCCGCCTTCTCCGTTTGTCGCTGGCGGCGTTCGCGGCTCTCTCCGCCCCCGCCCGGCACAGCTGCAAGCCCCACCTCCTCAGGCCCCTCCCACCTGGCGGCGTTCGCGGCTCTCTCCGCCCCCGCCCGGCACAGCTGCAAGCCCCACCTCCTCAGGCCCCTCCCACCACAGCCAGCGTCTGATGGGGCGCTCCCCGCCTGCCTGAGCGGCCAGGCGGCCAGAAGGCGTCCCTGGAAGGCAGAGGCACACCAGACGCTCCGGGGGTGGCCTGACGGGAACCAGACGTGGCCGCGGTCCCGGGGGCCGTCCGTGCGGCCCGCGAGCCCCTCGACCTGCACCTGGCCGCCCCCACTGCAGCCCAGCCCCGGCGCCGCCACCTGTCTGCCGGGCTGGCTCTCCACAGCTCCATACGGAAAAAGCCGCCCCTCCGCCGTTTCGCCATGGCCCGGGGCGGGAGCGGGATCGAGGGCCCGGGCCGCTTCCCCGGGCCTGCCGGCCACCTGGGGCGGGGTCCTGAGCTCGGACGGTGGCGTGGGGGCGAGGGTGGCGTGGCTGGGTCTCAGGGGCCGTGCCAACTCAATGGTGGCTCCCAGTGGCTTCGGGCCAGCTTCTGTCGGGCAGGAGGGCCGGCCCGGTCTGCGTCTGAGCTGCGCCTAGCGCAGCGTGGGCGGGCAGGTGGGATGGCCAAGGGCCCGCGGTCCCCGGGCCCGGAAGCCTCCTGGGCCACTTCCCCGTGAGCGGCCTGCGGGATCTGGGGCGGGGCGCCAAGCGCCGAAAAGTTTGCTGGCTCCCGCCCGCCCTGGGCTGGGTGGTCGCCAGCACCTCCGCCACCCCCAGGTGCCCGAGACCTCCGTTCCCCTGCCTAGGCGGGCGGCGGGGCCCTGCCGGGACGGGCGGGCCGCTGGGCTGGCGGTAAGGCCCAAGCGCCTGCGAAGCTGCGCCTCAAGAGGCAGCCCGCGACCCCGCCGGCATCCACTGCCGAAGCAGCCTAGAAGGGCCCGATCTCGCCGCGATCGCGGAAGCTAAGCAGGGTCGGGCCTGGTTAGAACTTGGATGGGAGACCTCTAGGGAAGACCGGGTGCTCCAGGCTTTTTGCCTCCCGCTCCGCCTTCTCCGTTTGTCGCTGGCGGCGTTCGCGGCTCTCTCCGCCCCCGCCCGGCACAGCTGCAAGCCCCACCTCCTCAGGCCCCTCCCACCTGGCGGCGTTCGCGGCTCTCTCCGCCCCCGCCCGGCACAGCTGCAAGCCCCACCTCCTCAGGCCCCTCCCACCACAGCCAGCGTCTGATGGGGCGCTCCCCGCCTGCCTGAGCGGCCAGGCGGCCAGAAGGCGTCCCTGGAAGGCAGAGGCACACCAGACGCTCCGGGGGTGGCCTGACGGGAACCAGACGTGGCCGCGGACCCGGGGGCCGTCCGTGCGGCCCGCGAGCCCCTCGACCTGCACCTGGCCGCCCCCACTGCAGCCCAGCCCCGGCGCCGCCACCTGTCTGCCGGGCTGGCTCTCCACAGCTCCATACGGAAAAAGCCGCCCCTCCGCCGTTTCGCCATGGCCCGGGGCGGGAGCGGGATCGAGGGCCCGGGCCGCTTCCCCGGGCCTGCCGGCCACCTGGGGCGGGGTCCTGAGCTCGGACGGTGGCGTGGGGGCGAGGGTGGCGTGGCTGGGTCTCAGGGGCCGTGCCAACTCAATGGTGGCTCCCAGTGGCTTCGGGCCAGCTTCTGTCGGGCAGGAGGGCCGGCCCGGTCTGCGTCTGAGCTGCGCCTAGCGCAGCGTGGGCGGGCAGGTGGGATGGCCAAGGGCCCGCGGTCCCCGGGCCCGGAAGCCTCCTGGGCCACTTCCCCGTGAGCGGCCTGCGGGATCTGGGGCGGGGCGCCAAGCGCCGAAAAGTTTGCTGGCTCCCGCCCGCCCTGGGCTGGGTGGTCGCCAGCACCTCCGCCACCCCCAGGTGCCCGAGACCTCCGTTCCCCTGCCTAGGCGGGCGGCGGGGCCCTGCCGGGACGGGCGGGCCGCTGGGCTGGCGGTAAGGCCCAAGCGCCTGCGAAGCTGCGCCTCAAGAGGCAGCCCGCGACCCCGCCGGCATCCACTGCCGAAGCAGCCTAGAAGGGCCCGATCTCGCCGCGATCGCGGAAGCTAAGCAGGGTCGGGCCTGGTTAGAACTTGGATGGGAGACCTCTAGGGAAGACCGGGTGCTCCAGGCTTTTTGCCTCCCGCTCCGCCTTCTCCGTTTGTCGCTGGCGGCGTTCGCGGCTCTCTCCGCCCCCGCCCGGCACAGCTGCAAGCCCCACCTCCTCAGGCCCCTCCCACCACAGCCAGCGTCTGATGGGGCGCTCCCCGCCTGCCTGAGCGGCCAGGCGGCCAGAAGGCGTCCCTGGAAGGCAGAGGCACACCAGACGCTCCGGGGGTGGCCTGACGGGAACCAGACGTGGCCGCGGACCCGGGGGCCGTCCGTGCGGCCCGCGAGCCCCTCGACCTGCACCTGGCCGCCCCCACTGCAGCCCAGCCCCGGCGCCGCCACCTGTCTGCCGGGCTGGCTCTCCACAGCTCCATACGGAAAAAGCCGCCCCTCCGCCGTTTCGCCATGGCCCGGGGCGGGAGCGGGATCGAGGGCCCGGGCCGCTTCCCCGGGCCTGCCGGCCACCTGGGGCGGGGTCCTGAGCTCGGACGGTGGCGTGGGGGCGAGGGTGGCGTGGCTGGGTCTCAGGGGCCGTGCCAACTCAATGGTGGCTCCCAGTGGCTTCGGGCCAGCTTCTGTCGGGCAGGAGGGCCGGCCCGGTCTGCGTCTGAGCTGCGCCTAGCGCAGCGTGGGCGGGCAGGTGGGATGGCCAAGGGCCCGCGGTCCCCGGGCCCGGAAGCCTCCTGGGCCACTTCCCCGTGAGCGGCCTGCGGGATCTGGGGCGGGGCGCCAAGCGCCGAAAAGTTTGCTGGCTCCCGCCCGCCCTGGGCTGGGTGGTCGCCAGCACCTCCGCCACCCCCAGGTGCCCGAGACCTCCGTTCCCCTGCCTAGGCGGGCGGCGGGGCCCTGCCGGGACGGGCGGGCCGCTGGGCTGGCGGTAAGGCCCAAGCGCCTGCGAAGCTGCGCCTCAAGAGGCAGCCCGCGACCCCGCCGGCATCCACTGCCGAAGCAGCCTAGAAGGGCCCGATCTCGCCGCGATCGCGGAAGCTAAGCAGGGTCGGGCCTGGTTAGAACTTGGATGGGAGACCTCTAGGGAAGACCGGGTGCTCCAGGCTTTTTGCCTCCCGCTCCGCCTTCTCCGTTTGTCGCTGGCGGCGTTCGCGGCTCTCTCCGCCCCCGCCCGGCACAGCTGCAAGCCCCACCTCCTCAGGCCCCTCCCACCACAGCCAGCGTCTGATGGGGCGCTCCCCGCCTGCCTGAGCGGCCAGGCGGCCAGAAGGCGTCCCTGGAAGGCAGAGGCACACCAGACGCTCCGGGGGTGGCCTGACGGGAACCAGACGTGGCCGCGGACCCGGGGGCCGTCCGTGCGGCCCGCGAGCCCCTCGACCTGCACCTGGCCGCCCCCACTGCAGCCCAGCCCCGGCGCCGCCACCTGTCTGCCGGGCTGGCTCTCCACAGCTCCATACGGAAAAAGCCGCCCCTCCGCCGTTTCGCCATGGCCCGGGGCGGGAGCGGGATCGAGGGCCCGGGCCGCTTCCCCGGGCCTGCCGGCCACCTGGGGCGGGGTCCTGAGCTCGGACGGTGGCGTGGGGGCGAGGGTGGCGTGGCTGGGTCTCAGGGGCCGTGCCAACTCAATGGTGGCTCCCAGTGGCTTCGGGCCAGCTTCTGTCGGGCAGGAGGGCCGGCCCGGTCTGCGTCTGAGCTGCGCCTAGCGCAGCGTGGGCGGGCAGGTGGGATGGCCAAGGGCCCGCGGTCCCCGGGCCCGGAAGCCTCCTGGGCCACTTCCCCGTGAGCGGCCTGCGGGATCTGGGGCGGGGCGCCAAGCGCCGAAAAGTTTGCTGGCTCCCGCCCGCCCTGGGCTGGGTGGTCGCCAGCACCTCCGCCACCCCCAGGTGCCCGAGACCTCCGTTCCCCTGCCTAGGCGGGCGGCGGGGCCCTGCCGGGACGGGCGGGCCGCTGGGCTGGCGGTAAGGCCCAAGCGCCTGCGAAGCTGCGCCTCAAGAGGCAGCCCGCGACCCCGCCGGCATCCACTGCCGAAGCAGCCTAGAAGGGCCCGATCTCGCCGCGATCGCGGAAGCTAAGCAGGGTCGGGCCTGGTTAGAACTTGGATGGGAGACCTCTAGGGAAGACCGGGTGCTCCAGGCTTTTTGCCTCCCGCTCCGCCTTCTCCGTTTGTCGCTGGCGGCGTTCGCGGCTCTCTCCGCCCCCGCCCGGCACAGCTGCAAGCCCCACCTCCTCAGGCCCCTCCCACCACAGCCAGCGTCTGATGGGGCGCTCCCCGCCTGCCTGAGCGGCCAGGCGGCCAGAAGGCGTCCCTGGAAGGCAGAGGCACACCAGACGCTCCGGGGGTGGCCTGACGGGAACCAGACGTGGCCGCGGACCCGGGGGCCGTCCGTGCGGCCCGCGAGCCCCTCGACCTGCACCTGGCCGCCCCCACTGCAGCCCAGCCCCGGCGCCGCCACCTGTCTGCCGGGCTGGCTCTCCACAGCTCCATACGGAAAAAGCCGCCCCTCCGCCGTTTCGCCATGGCCCGGGGCGGGAGCGGGATCGAGGGCCCGGGCCGCTTCCCCGGGCCTGCCGGCCACCTGGGGCGGGGTCCTGAGCTCGGACGGTGGCGTGGGGGCGAGGGTGGCGTGGCTGGGTCTCAGGGGCCGTGCCAACTCAATGGTGGCTCCCAGTGGCTTCGGGCCAGCTTCTGTCGGGCAGGAGGGCCGGCCCGGTCTGCGTCTGAGCTGCGCCTAGCGCAGCGTGGGCGGGCAGGTGGGATGGCCAAGGGCCCGCGGTCCCCGGGCCCGGAAGCCTCCTGGGCCACTTCCCCGTGAGCGGCCTGCGGGATCTGGGGCGGGGCGCCAAGCGCCGAAAAGTTTGCTGGCTCCCGCCCGCCCTGGGCTGGGTGGTCGCCAGCACCTCCGCCACCCCCAGGTGCCCGAGACCTCCGTTCCCCTGCCTAGGCGGGCGGCGGGGCCCTGCCGGGACGGGCGGGCCGCTGGGCTGGCGGTAAGGCCCAAGCGCCTGCGAAGCTGCGCCTCAAGAGGCAGCCCGCGACCCCGCCGGCATCCACTGCCGAAGCAGCCTAGAAGGGCCCGATCTCGCCGCGATCGCGGAAGCTAAGCAGGGTCGGGCCTGGTTAGAACTTGGATGGGAGACCTCTAGGGAAGACCGGGTGCTCCAGGCTTTTTGCCTCCCGCTCCGCCTTCTCCGTTTGTCGCTGGCGGCGTTCGCGGCTCTCTCCGCCCCCGCCCGGCACAGCTGCAAGCCCCACCTCCTCAGGCCCCTCCCACCACAGCCAGCGTCTGATGGGGCGCTCCCCGCCTGCCTGAGCGGCCAGGCGGCCAGAAGGCGTCCCTGGAAGGCAGAGGCACACCAGACGCTCCGGGGGTGGCCTGACGGGAACCAGACGTGGCCGCGGACCCGGGGGCCGTCCGTGCGGCCCGCGAGCCCCTCGACCTGCACCTGGCCGCCCCCACTGCAGCCCAGCCCCGGCGCCGCCACCTGTCTGCCGGGCTGGCTCTCCACAGCTCCATACGGAAAAAGCCGCCCCTCCGCCGTTTCGCCATGGCCCGGGGCGGGAGCGGGATCGAGGGCCCGGGCCGCTTCCCCGGGCCTGCCGGCCACCTGGGGCGGGGTCCTGAGCTCGGACGGTGGCGTGGGGGCGAGGGTGGCGTGGCTGGGTCTCAGGGGCCGTGCCAACTCAATGGTGGCTCCCAGTGGCTTCGGGCCAGCTTCTGTCGGGCAGGAGGGCCGGCCCGGTCTGCGTCTGAGCTGCGCCTAGCGCAGCGTGGGCGGGCAGGTGGGATGGCCAAGGGCCCGCGGTCCCCGGGCCCGGAAGCCTCCTGGGCCACTTCCCCGTGAGCGGCCTGCGGGATCTGGGGCGGGGCGCCAAGCGCCGAAAAGTTTGCTGGCTCCCGCCCGCCCTGGGCTGGGTGGTCGCCAGCACCTCCGCCACCCCCAGGTGCCCGAGACCTCCGTTCCCCTGCCTAGGCGGGCGGCGGGGCCCTGCCGGGACGGGCGGGCCGCTGGGCTGGCGGTAAGGCCCAAGCGCCTGCGAAGCTGCGCCTCAAGAGGCAGCCCGCGACCCCGCCGGCATCCACTGCCGAAGCAGCCTAGAAGGGCCCGATCTCGCCGCGATCGCGGAAGCTAAGCAGGGTCGGGCCTGGTTAGAACTTGGATGGGAGACCTCTAGGGAAGACCGGGTGCTCCAGGCTTTTTGCCTCCCGCTCCGCCTTCTCCGTTTGTCGCTGGCGGCGTTCGCGGCTCTCTCCGCCCCCGCCCGGCACAGCTGCAAGCCCCACCTCCTCAGGCCCCTCCCACCTGGCGGCGTTCGCGGCTCTCTCCGCCCCCGCCCGGCACAGCTGCAAGCCCCACCTCCTCAGGCCCCTCCCACCACAGCCAGCGTCTGATGGGGCGCTCCCCGCCTGCCTGAGCGGCCAGGCGGCCAGAAGGCGTCCCTGGAAGGCAGAGGCACACCAGACGCTCCGGGGGTGGCCTGACGGGAACCAGACGTGGCCGCGGACCCGGGGGCCGTCCGTGCGGCCCGCGAGCCCCTCGACCTGCACCTGGCCGCCCCCACTGCAGCCCAGCCCCGGCGCCGCCACCTGTCTGCCGGGCTGGCTCTCCACAGCTCCATACGGAAAAAGCCGCCCCTCCGCCGTTTCGCCATGGCCCGGGGCGGGAGCGGGATCGAGGGCCCGGGCCGCTTCCCCGGGCCTGCCGGCCACCTGGGGCGGGGTCCTGAGCTCGGACGGTGGCGTGGGGGCGAGGGTGGCGTGGCTGGGTCTCAGGGGCCGTGCCAACTCAATGGTGGCTCCCAGTGGCTTCGGGCCAGCTTCTGTCGGGCAGGAGGGCCGGCCCGGTCTGCGTCTGAGCTGCGCCTAGCGCAGCGTGGGCGGGCAGGTGGGATGGCCAAGGGCCCGCGGTCCCCGGGCCCGGAAGCCTCCTGGGCCACTTCCCCGTGAGCGGCCTGCGGGATCTGGGGCGGGGCGCCAAGCGCCGAAAAGTTTGCTGGCTCCCGCCCGCCCTGGGCTGGGTGGTCGCCAGCACCTCCGCCACCCCCAGGTGCCCGAGACCTCCGTTCCCCTGCCTAGGCGGGCGGCGGGGCCCTGCCGGGACGGGCGGGCCGCTGGGCTGGCGGTAAGGCCCAAGCGCCTGCGAAGCTGCGCCTCAAGAGGCAGCCCGCGACCCCGCCGGCATCCACTGCCGAAGCAGCCTAGAAGGGCCCGATCTCGCCGCGATCGCGGAAGCTAAGCAGGGTCGGGCCTGGTTAGAACTTGGATGGGAGACCTCTAGGGAAGACCGGGTGCTCCAGGCTTTTTGCCTCCCGCTCCGCCTTCTCCGTTTGTCGCTGGCGGCGTTCGCGGCTCTCTCCGCCCCCGCCCGGCACAGCTGCAAGCCCCACCTCCTCAGGCCCCTCCCACCACAGCCAGCGTCTGATGGGGCGCTCCCCGCCTGCCTGAGCGGCCAGGCGGCCAGAAGGCGTCCCTGGAAGGCAGAGGCACACCAGACGCTCCGGGGGTGGCCTGACGGGAACCAGACGTGGCCGCGGACCCGGGGGCCGTCCGTGCGGCCCGCGAGCCCCTCGACCTGCACCTGGCCGCCCCCACTGCAGCCCAGCCCCGGCGCCGCCACCTGTCTGCCGGGCTGGCTCTCCACAGCTCCATACGGAAAAAGCCGCCCCTCCGCCGTTTCGCCATGGCCCGGGGCGGGAGCGGGATCGAGGGCCCGGGCCGCTTCCCCGGGCCTGCCGGCCACCTGGGGCGGGGTCCTGAGCTCGGACGGTGGCGTGGGGGCGAGGGTGGCGTGGCTGGGTCTCAGGGGCCGTGCCAACTCAATGGTGGCTCCCAGTGGCTTCGGGCCAGCTTCTGTCGGGCAGGAGGGCCGGCCCGGTCTGCGTCTGAGCTGCGCCTAGCGCAGCGTGGGCGGGCAGGTGGGATGGCCAAGGGCCCGCGGTCCCCGGGCCCGGAAGCCTCCTGGGCCACTTCCCCGTGAGCGGCCTGCGGGATCTGGGGCGGGGCGCCAAGCGCCGAAAAGTTTGCTGGCTCCCGCCCGCCCTGGGCTGGGTGGTCGCCAGCACCTCCGCCACCCCCAGGTGCCCGAGACCTCCGTTCCCCTGCCTAGGCGGGCGGCGGGGCCCTGCCGGGACGGGCGGGCCGCTGGGCTGGCGGTAAGGCCCAAGCGCCTGCGAAGCTGCGCCTCAAGAGGCAGCCCGCGACCCCGCCGGCATCCACTGCCGAAGCAGCCTAGAAGGGCCCGATCTCGCCGCGATCGCGGAAGCTAAGCAGGGTCGGGCCTGGTTAGAACTTGGATGGGAGACCTCTAGGGAAGACCGGGTGCTCCAGGCTTTTTGCCTCCCGCTCCGCCTTCTCCGTTTGTCGCTGGCGGCGTTCGCGGCTCTCTCCGCCCCCGCCCGGCACAGCTGCAAGCCCCACCTCCTCAGGCCCCTCCCACCACAGCCAGCGTCTGATGGGGCGCTCCCCGCCTGCCTGAGCGGCCAGGCGGCCAGAAGGCGTCCCTGGAAGGCAGAGGCACACCAGACGCTCCGGGGGTGGCCTGACGGGAACCAGACGTGGCCGCGGACCCGGGGGCCGTCCGTGCGGCCCGCGAGCCCCTCGACCTGCACCTGGCCGCCCCCACTGCAGCCCAGCCCCGGCGCCGCCACCTGTCTGCCGGGCTGGCTCTCCACAGCTCCATACGGAAAAAGCCGCCCCTCCGCCGTTTCGCCATGGCCCGGGGCGGGAGCGGGATCGAGGGCCCGGGCCGCTTCCCCGGGCCTGCCGGCCACCTGGGGCGGGGTCCTGAGCTCGGACGGTGGCGTGGGGGCGAGGGTGGCGTGGCTGGGTCTCAGGGGCCGTGCCAACTCAATGGTGGCTCCCAGTGGCTTCGGGCCAGCTTCTGTCGGGCAGGAGGGCCGGCCCGGTCTGCGTCTGAGCTGCGCCTAGCGCAGCGTGGGCGGGCAGGTGGGATGGCCAAGGGCCCGCGGTCCCCGGGCCCGGAAGCCTCCTGGGCCACTTCCCCGTGAGCGGCCTGCGGGATCTGGGGCGGGGCGCCAAGCGCCGAAAAGTTTGCTGGCTCCCGCCCGCCCTGGGCTGGGTGGTCGCCAGCACCTCCGCCACCCCCAGGTGCCCGAGACCTCCGTTCCCCTGCCTAGGCGGGCGGCGGGGCCCTGCCGGGACGGGCGGGCCGCTGGGCTGGCGGTAAGGCCCAAGCGCCTGCGAAGCTGCGCCTCAAGAGGCAGCCCGCGACCCCGCCGGCATCCACTGCCGAAGCAGCCTAGAAGGGCCCGATCTCGCCGCGATCGCGGAAGCTAAGCAGGGTCGGGCCTGGTTAGAACTTGGATGGGAGACCTCTAGGGAAGACCGGGTGCTCCAGGCTTTTTGCCTCCCGCTCCGCCTTCTCCGTTTGTCGCTGGCGGCGTTCGCGGCTCTCTCCGCCCCCGCCCGGCACAGCTGCAAGCCCCACCTCCTCAGGCCCCTCCCACCACAGCCAGCGTCTGATGGGGCGCTCCCCGCCTGCCTGAGCGGCCAGGCGGCCAGAAGGCGTCCCTGGAAGGCAGAGGCACACCAGACGCTCCGGGGGTGGCCTGACGGGAACCAGACGTGGCCGCGGACCCGGGGGCCGTCCGTGCGGCCCGCGAGCCCCTCGACCTGCACCTGGCCGCCCCCACTGCAGCCCAGCCCCGGCGCCGCCACCTGTCTGCCGGGCTGGCTCTCCACAGCTCCATACGGAAAAAGCCGCCCCTCCGCCGTTTCGCCATGGCCCGGGGCGGGAGCGGGATCGAGGGCCCGGGCCGCTTCCCCGGGCCTGCCGGCCACCTGGGGCGGGGTCCTGAGCTCGGACGGTGGCGTGGGGGCGAGGGTGGCGTGGCTGGGTCTCAGGGGCCGTGCCAACTCAATGGTGGCTCCCAGTGGCTTCGGGCCAGCTTCTGTCGGGCAGGAGGGCCGGCCCGGTCTGCGTCTGAGCTGCGCCTAGCGCAGCGTGGGCGGGCAGGTGGGATGGCCAAGGGCCCGCGGTCCCCGGGCCCGGAAGCCTCCTGGGCCACTTCCCCGTGAGCGGCCTGCGGGATCTGGGGCGGGGCGCCAAGCGCCGAAAAGTTTGCTGGCTCCCGCCCGCCCTGGGCTGGGTGGTCGCCAGCACCTCCGCCACCCCCAGGTGCCCGAGACCTCCGTTCCCCTGCCTAGGCGGGCGGCGGGGCCCTGCCGGGACGGGCGGGCCGCTGGGCTGGCGGTAAGGCCCAAGCGCCTGCGAAGCTGCGCCTCAAGAGGCAGCCCGCGACCCCGCCGGCATCCACTGCCGAAGCAGCCTAGAAGGGCCCGATCTCGCCGCGATCGCGGAAGCTAAGCAGGGTCGGGCCTGGTTAGAACTTGGATGGGAGACCTCTAGGGAAGACCGGGTGCTCCAGGCTTTTTGCCTCCCGCTCCGCCTTCTCCGTTTGTCGCTGGCGGCGTTCGCGGCTCTCTCCGCCCCCGCCCGGCACAGCTGCAAGCCCCACCTCCTCAGGCCCCTCCCACCACAGCCAGCGTCTGATGGGGCGCTCCCCGCCTGCCTGAGCGGCCAGGCGGCCAGAAGGCGTCCCTGGAAGGCAGAGGCACACCAGACGCTCCGGGGGTGGCCTGACGGGAACCAGACGTGGCCGCGGACCTGGGGGCCGTCCGTGCGGCCCGCGAGCCCCTCGACCTGCACCTGGCCGCCCCCACTGCAGCCCAGCCCCGGCGCCGCCACCTGTCTGCCGGGCTGGCTCTCCACAGCTCCATACGGAAAAAGCCGCCCCTCCGCCGTTTCGCCATGGCCCGGGGCGGGAGCGGGATCGAGGGCCCGGGCCGCTTCCCCGGGCCTGCCGGCCACCTGGGGCGGGGTCCTGAGCTCGGACGGTGGCGTGGGGGCGAGGGTGGCGTGGCTGGGTCTCAGGGGCCGTGCCAACTCAATGGTGGCTCCCAGTGGCTTCGGGCCAGCTTCTGTCGGGCAGGAGGGCCGGCCCGGTCTGCGTCTGAGCTGCGCCTAGCGCAGCGTGGGCGGGCAGGTGGGATGGCCAAGGGCCCGCGGTCCCCGGGCCCGGAAGCCTCCTGGGCCACTTCCCCGTGAGCGGCCTGCGGGATCTGGGGCGGGGCGCCAAGCGCCGAAAAGTTTGCTGGCTCCCGCCCGCCCTGGGCTGGGTGGTCGCCAGCACCTCCGCCACCCCCAGGTGCCCGAGACCTCCGTTCCCCTGCCTAGGCGGGCGGCGGGGCCCTGCCGGGACGGGCGGGCCGCTGGGCTGGCGGTAAGGCCCAAGCGCCTGCGAAGCTGCGCCTCAAGAGGCAGCCCGCGACCCCGCCGGCATCCACTGCCGAAGCAGCCTAGAAGGGCCCGATCTCGCCGCGATCGCGGAAGCTAAGCAGGGTCGGGCCTGGTTAGAACTTGGATGGGAGACCTCTAGGGAAGACCGGGTGCTCCAGGCTTTTTGCCTCCCGCTCCGCCTTCTCCGTTTGTCGCTGGCGGCGTTCGCGGCTCTCTCCGCCCCCGCCCGGCACAGCTGCAAGCCCCACCTCCTCAGGCCCCTCCCACCACAGCCAGCGTCTGATGGGGCGCTCCCCGCCTGCCTGAGCGGCCAGGCGGCCAGAAGGCGTCCCTGGAAGGCAGAGGCACACCAGACGCTCCGGGGGTGGCCTGACGGGAACCAGACGTGGCCGCGGACCCGGGGGCCGTCCGTGCGGCCCGCGAGCCCCTCGACCTGCACCTGGCCGCCCCCACTGCAGCCCAGCCCCGGCGCCGCCACCTGTCTGCCGGGCTGGCTCTCCACAGCTCCATACGGAAAAAGCCGCCCCTCCGCCGTTTCGCCATGGCCCGGGGCGGGAGCGGGATCGAGGGCCCGGGCCGCTTCCCCGGGCCTGCCGGCCACCTGGGGCGGGGTCCTGAGCTCGGACGGTGGCGTGGGGGCGAGGGTGGCGTGGCTGGGTCTCAGGGGCCGTGCCAACTCAATGGTGGCTCCCAGTGGCTTCGGGCCAGCTTCTGTCGGGCAGGAGGGCCGGCCCGGTCTGCGTCTGAGCTGCGCCTAGCGCAGCGTGGGCGGGCAGGTGGGATGGCCAAGGGCCCGCGGTCCCCGGGCCCGGAAGCCTCCTGGGCCACTTCCCCGTGAGCGGCCTGCGGGATCTGGGGCGGGGCGCCAAGCGCCGAAAAGTTTGCTGGCTCCCGCCCGCCCTGGGCTGGGTGGTCGCCAGCACCTCCGCCACCCCCAGGTGCCCGAGACCTCCGTTCCCCTGCCTAGGCGGGCGGCGGGGCCCTGCCGGGACGGGCGGGCCGCTGGGCTGGCGGTAAGGCCCAAGCGCCTGCGAAGCTGCGCCTCAAGAGGCAGCCCGCGACCCCGCCGGCATCCACTGCCGAAGCAGCCTAGAAGGGCCCGATCTCGCCGCGATCGCGGAAGCTAAGCAGGGTCGGGCCTGGTTAGAACTTGGATGGGAGACCTCTAGGGAAGACCGGGTGCTCCAGGCTTTTTGCCTCCCGCTCCGCCTTCTCCGTTTGTCGCTGGCGGCGTTCGCGGCTCTCTCCGCCCCCGCCCGGCACAGCTGCAAGCCCCACCTCCTCAGGCCCCTCCCACCACAGCCAGCGTCTGATGGGGCGCTCCCCGCCTGCCTGAGCGGCCAGGCGGCCAGAAGGCGTCCCTGGAAGGCAGAGGCACACCAGACGCTCCGGGGGTGGCCTGACGGGAACCAGACGTGGCCGCGGACCCGGGGGCCGTCCGTGCGGCCCGCGAGCCCCTCGACCTGCACCTGGCCGCCCCCACTGCAGCCCAGCCCCGGCGCCGCCACCTGTCTGCCGGGCTGGCTCTCCACAGCTCCATACGGAAAAAGCCGCCCCTCCGCCGTTTCGCCATGGCCCGGGGCGGGAGCGGGATCGAGGGCCCGGGCCGCTTCCCCGGGCCTGCCGGCCACCTGGGGCGGGGTCCTGAGCTCGGACGGTGGCGTGGGGGCGAGGGTGGCGTGGCTGGGTCTCAGGGGCCGTGCCAACTCAATGGTGGCTCCCAGTGGCTTCGGGCCAGCTTCTGTCGGGCAGGAGGGCCGGCCCGGTCTGCGTCTGAGCTGCGCCTAGCGCAGCGTGGGCGGGCAGGTGGGATGGCCAAGGGCCCGCGGTCCCCGGGCCCGGAAGCCTCCTGGGCCACTTCCCCGTGAGCGGCCTGCGGGATCTGGGGCGGGGCGCCAAGCGCCGAAAAGTTTGCTGGCTCCCGCCCGCCCTGGGCTGGGTGGTCGCCAGCACCTCCGCCACCCCCAGGTGCCCGAGACCTCCGTTCCCCTGCCTAGGCGGGCGGCGGGGCCCTGCCGGGACGGGCGGGCCGCTGGGCTGGCGGTAAGGCCCAAGCGCCTGCGAAGCTGCGCCTCAAGAGGCAGCCCGCGACCCCGCCGGCATCCACTGCCGAAGCAGCCTAGAAGGGCCCGATCTCGCCGCGATCGCGGAAGCTAAGCAGGGTCGGGCCTGGTTAGAACTTGGATGGGAGACCTCTAGGGAAGACCGGGTGCTCCAGGCTTTTTGCCTCCCGCTCCGCCTTCTCCGTTTGTCGCTGGCGGCGTTCGCGGCTCTCTCCGCCCCCGCCCGGCACAGCTGCAAGCCCCACCTCCTCAGGCCCCTCCCACCACAGCCAGCGTCTGATGGGGCGCTCCCCGCCTGCCTGAGCGGCCAGGCGGCCAGAAGGCGTCCCTGGAAGGCAGAGGCACACCAGACGCTCCGGGGGTGGCCTGACGGGAACCAGACGTGGCCGCGGACCCGGGGGCCGTCCGTGCGGCCCGCGAGCCCCTCGACCTGCACCTGGCCGCCCCCACTGCAGCCCAGCCCCGGCGCCGCCACCTGTCTGCCGGGCTGGCTCTCCACAGCTCCATACGGAAAAAGCCGCCCCTCCGCCGTTTCGCCATGGCCCGGGGCGGGAGCGGGATCGAGGGCCCGGGCCGCTTCCCCGGGCCTGCCGGCCACCTGGGGCGGGGTCCTGAGCTCGGACGGTGGCGTGGGGGCGAGGGTGGCGTGGCTGGGTCTCAGGGGCCGTGCCAACTCAATGGTGGCTCCCAGTGGCTTCGGGCCAGCTTCTGTCGGGCAGGAGGGCCGGCCCGGTCTGCGTCTGAGCTGCGCCTAGCGCAGCGTGGGCGGGCAGGTGGGATGGCCAAGGGCCCGCGGTCCCCGGGCCCGGAAGCCTCCTGGGCCACTTCCCCGTGAGCGGCCTGCGGGATCTGGGGCGGGGCGCCAAGCGCCGAAAAGTTTGCTGGCTCCCGCCCGCCCTGGGCTGGGTGGTCGCCAGCACCTCCGCCACCCCCAGGTGCCCGAGACCTCCGTTCCCCTGCCTAGGCGGGCGGCGGGGCCCTGCCGGGACGGGCGGGCCGCTGGGCTGGCGGTAAGGCCCAAGCGCCTGCGAAGCTGCGCCTCAAGAGGCAGCCCGCGACCCCGCCGGCATCCACTGCCGAAGCAGCCTAGAAGGGCCCGATCTCGCCGCGATCGCGGAAGCTAAGCAGGGTCGGGCCTGGTTAGAACTTGGATGGGAGACCTCTAGGGAAGACCGGGTGCTCCAGGCTTTTTGCCTCCCGCTCCGCCTTCTCCGTTTGTCGCTGGCGGCGTTCGCGGCTCTCTCCGCCCCCGCCCGGCACAGCTGCAAGCCCCACCTCCTCAGGCCCCTCCCACCACAGCCAGCGTCTGATGGGGCGCTCCCCGCCTGCCTGAGCGGCCAGGCGGCCAGAAGGCGTCCCTGGAAGGCAGAGGCACACCAGACGCTCCGGGGGTGGCCTGACGGGAACCAGACGTGGCCGCGGACCCGGGGGCCGTCCGTGCGGCCCGCGAGCCCCTCGACCTGCACCTGGCCGCCCCCACTGCAGCCCAGCCCCGGCGCCGCCACCTGTCTGCCGGGCTGGCTCTCCACAGCTCCATACGGAAAAAGCCGCCCCTCCGCCGTTTCGCCATGGCCCGGGGCGGGAGCGGGATCGAGGGCCCGGGCCGCTTCCCCGGGCCTGCCGGCCACCTGGGGCGGGGTCCTGAGCTCGGACGGTGGCGTGGGGGCGAGGGTGGCGTGGCTGGGTCTCAGGGGCCGTGCCAACTCAATGGTGGCTCCCAGTGGCTTCGGGCCAGCTTCTGTCGGGCAGGAGGGCCGGCCCGGTCTGCGTCTGAGCTGCGCCTAGCGCAGCGTGGGCGGGCAGGTGGGATGGCCAAGGGCCCGCGGTCCCCGGGCCCGGAAGCCTCCTGGGCCACTTCCCCGTGAGCGGCCTGCGGGATCTGGGGCGGGGCGCCAAGCGCCGAAAAGTTTGCTGGCTCCCGCCCGCCCTGGGCTGGGTGGTCGCCAGCACCTCCGCCACCCCCAGGTGCCCGAGACCTCCGTTCCCCTGCCTAGGCGGGCGGCGGGGCCCTGCCGGGACGGGCGGGCCGCTGGGCTGGCGGTAAGGCCCAAGCGCCTGCGAAGCTGCGCCTCAAGAGGCAGCCCGCGACCCCGCCGGCATCCACTGCCGAAGCAGCCTAGAAGGGCCCGATCTCGCCGCGATCGCGGAAGCTAAGCAGGGTCGGGCCTGGTTAGAACTTGGATGGGAGACCTCTAGGGAAGACCGGGTGCTCCAGGCTTTTTGCCTCCCGCTCCGCCTTCTCCGTTTGTCGCTGGCGGCGTTCGCGGCTCTCTCCGCCCCCGCCCGGCACAGCTGCAAGCCCCACCTCCTCAGGCCCCTCCCACCACAGCCAGCGTCTGATGGGGCGCTCCCCGCCTGCCTGAGCGGCCAGGCGGCCAGAAGGCGTCCCTGGAAGGCAGAGGCACACCAGACGCTCCGGGGGTGGCCTGACGGGAACCAGACGTGGCCGCGGACCCTGGGGGCCGTCCGTGCGGCCCGCGAGCCCCTCGACCTGCACCTGGCCGCCCCCACTGCAGCCCAGCCCCGGCGCCGCCACCTGTCTGCCGGGCTGGCTCTCCACAGCTCCATACGGAAAAAGCCGCCCCTCCGCCGTTTCGCCATGGCCCGGGGCGGGAGCGGGATCGAGGGCCCGGGCCGCTTCCCCGGGCCTGCCGGCCACCTGGGGCGGGGTCCTGAGCTCGGACGGTGGCGTGGGGGCGAGGGTGGCGTGGCTGGGTCTCAGGGGCCGTGCCAACTCAATGGTGGCTCCCAGTGGCTTCGGGCCAGCTTCTGTCGGGCAGGAGGGCCGGCCCGGTCTGCGTCTGAGCTGCGCCTAGCGCAGCGTGGGCGGGCAGGTGGGATGGCCAAGGGCCCGCGGTCCCCGGGCCCGGAAGCCTCCTGGGCCACTTCCCCGTGAGCGGCCTGCGGGATCTGGGGCGGGGCGCCAAGCGCCGAAAAGTTTGCTGGCTCCCGCCCGCCCTGGGCTGGGTGGTCGCCAGCACCTCCGCCACCCCCAGGTGCCCGAGACCTCCGTTCCCCTGCCTAGGCGGGCGGCGGGGCCCTGCCGGGACGGGCGGGCCGCTGGGCTGGCGGTAAGGCCCAAGCGCCTGCGAAGCTGCGCCTCAAGAGGCAGCCCGCGACCCCGCCGGCATCCACTGCCGAAGCAGCCTAGAAGGGCCCGATCTCGCCGCGATCGCGGAAGCTAAGCAGGGTCGGGCCTGGTTAGAACTTGGATGGGAGACCTCTAGGGAAGACCGGGTGCTCCAGGCTTTTTGCCTCCCGCTCCGCCTTCTCCGTTTGTCGCTGGCGGCGTTCGCGGCTCTCTCCGCCCCCGCCCGGCACAGCTGCAAGCCCCACCTCCTCAGGCCCCTCCCACCACAGCCAGCGTCTGATGGGGCGCTCCCCGCCTGCCTGAGCGGCCAGGCGGCCAGAAGGCGTCCCTGGAAGGCAGAGGCACACCAGACGCTCCGGGGGTGGCCTGACGGGAACCAGACGTGGCCGCGGACCCGGGGGCCGTCCGTGCGGCCCGCGAGCCCCTCGACCTGCACCTGGCCGCCCCCACTGCAGCCCAGCCCCGGCGCCGCCACCTGTCTGCCGGGCTGGCTCTCCACAGCTCCATACGGAAAAAGCCGCCCCTCCGCCGTTTCGCCATGGCCCGGGGCGGGAGCGGGATCGAGGGCCCGGGCCGCTTCCCCGGGCCTGCCGGCCACCTGGGGCGGGGTCCTGAGCTCGGACGGTGGCGTGGGGGCGAGGGTGGCGTGGCTGGGTCTCAGGGGCCGTGCCAACTCAATGGTGGCTCCCAGTGGCTTCGGGCCAGCTTCTGTCGGGCAGGAGGGCCGGCCCGGTCTGCGTCTGAGCTGCGCCTAGCGCAGCGTGGGCGGGCAGGTGGGATGGCCAAGGGCCCGCGGTCCCCGGGCCCGGAAGCCTCCTGGGCCACTTCCCCGTGAGCGGCCTGCGGGATCTGGGGCGGGGCGCCAAGCGCCGAAAAGTTTGCTGGCTCCCGCCCGCCCTGGGCTGGGTGGTCGCCAGCACCTCCGCCACCCCCAGGTGCCCGAGACCTCCGTTCCCCTGCCTAGGCGGGCGGCGGGGCCCTGCCGGGACGGGCGGGCCGCTGGGCTGGCGGTAAGGCCCAAGCGCCTGCGAAGCTGCGCCTCAAGAGGCAGCCCGCGACCCCGCCGGCATCCACTGCCGAAGCAGCCTAGAAGGGCCCGATCTCGCCGCGATCGCGGAAGCTAAGCAGGGTCGGGCCTGGTTAGAACTTGGATGGGAGACCTCTAGGGAAGACCGGGTGCTCCAGGCTTTTTGCCTCCCGCTCCGCCTTCTCCGTTTGTCGCTGGCGGCGTTCGCGGCTCTCTCCGCCCCCGCCCGGCACAGCTGCAAGCCCCACCTCCTCAGGCCCCTCCCACCACAGCCAGCGTCTGATGGGGCGCTCCCCGCCTGCCTGAGCGGCCAGGCGGCCAGAAGGCGTCCCTGGAAGGCAGAGGCACACCAGACGCTCCGGGGGTGGCCTGACGGGAACCAGACGTGGCCGCGGACCCGGGGGCCGTCCGTGCGGCCCGCGAGCCCCTCGACCTGCACCTGGCCGCCCCCACTGCAGCCCAGCCCCGGCGCCGCCACCTGTCTGCCGGGCTGGCTCTCCACAGCTCCATACGGAAAAAGCCGCCCCTCCGCCGTTTCGCCATGGCCCGGGGCGGGAGCGGGATCGAGGGCCCGGGCCGCTTCCCCGGGCCTGCCGGCCACCTGGGGCGGGGTCCTGAGCTCGGACGGTGGCGTGGGGGCGAGGGTGGCGTGGCTGGGTCTCAGGGGCCGTGCCAACTCAATGGTGGCTCCCAGTGGCTTCGGGCCAGCTTCTGTCGGGCAGGAGGGCCGGCCCGGTCTGCGTCTGAGCTGCGCCTAGCGCAGCGTGGGCGGGCAGGTGGGATGGCCAAGGGCCCGCGGTCCCCGGGCCCGGAAGCCTCCTGGGCCACTTCCCCGTGAGCGGCCTGCGGGATCTGGGGCGGGGCGCCAAGCGCCGAAAAGTTTGCTGGCTCCCGCCCGCCCTGGGCTGGGTGGTCGCCAGCACCTCCGCCACCCCCAGGTGCCCGAGACCTCCGTTCCCCTGCCTAGGCGGGCGGCGGGGCCCTGCCGGGACGGGCGGGCCGCTGGGCTGGCGGTAAGGCCCAAGCGCCTGCGAAGCTGCGCCTCAAGAGGCAGCCCGCGACCCCGCCGGCATCCACTGCCGAAGCAGCCTAGAAGGGCCCGATCTCGCCGCGATCGCGGAAGCTAAGCAGGGTCGGGCCTGGTTAGAACTTGGATGGGAGACCTCTAGGGAAGACCGGGTGCTCCAGGCTTTTTGCCTCCCGCTCCGCCTTCTCCGTTTGTCGCTGGCGGCGTTCGCGGCTCTCTCCGCCCCCGCCCGGCACAGCTGCAAGCCCCACCTCCTCAGGCCCCTCCCACCACAGCCAGCGTCTGATGGGGCGCTCCCCGCCTGCCTGAGCGGCCAGGCGGCCAGAAGGCGTCCCTGGAAGGCAGAGGCACACCAGACGCTCCGGGGGTGGCCTGACGGGAACCAGACGTGGCCGCGGACCCGGGGGCCGTCCGTGCGGCCCGCGAGCCCCTCGACCTGCACCTGGCCGCCCCCACTGCAGCCCAGCCCCGGCGCCGCCACCTGTCTGCCGGGCTGGCTCTCCACAGCTCCATACGGAAAAAGCCGCCCCTCCGCCGTTTCGCCATGGCCCGGGGCGGGAGCGGGATCGAGGGCCCGGGCCGCTTCCCCGGGCCTGCCGGCCACCTGGGGCGGGGTCCTGAGCTCGGACGGTGGCGTGGGGGCGAGGGTGGCGTGGCTGGGTCTCAGGGGCCGTGCCAACTCAATGGTGGCTCCCAGTGGCTTCGGGCCAGCTTCTGTCGGGCAGGAGGGCCGGCCCGGTCTGCGTCTGAGCTGCGCCTAGCGCAGCGTGGGCGGGCAGGTGGGATGGCCAAGGGCCCGCGGTCCCCGGGCCCGGAAGCCTCCTGGGCCACTTCCCCGTGAGCGGCCTGCGGGATCTGGGGCGGGGCGCCAAGCGCCGAAAAGTTTGCTGGCTCCCGCCCGCCCTGGGCTGGGTGGTCGCCAGCACCTCCGCCACCCCCAGGTGCCCGAGACCTCCGTTCCCCTGCCTAGGCGGGCGGCGGGGCCCTGCCGGGACGGGCGGGCCGCTGGGCTGGCGGTAAGGCCCAAGCGCCTGCGAAGCTGCGCCTCAAGAGGCAGCCCGCGACCCCGCCGGCATCCACTGCCGAAGCAGCCTAGAAGGGCCCGATCTCGCCGCGATCGCGGAAGCTAAGCAGGGTCGGGCCTGGTTAGAACTTGGATGGGAGACCTCTAGGGAAGACCGGGTGCTCCAGGCTTTTTGCCTCCCGCTCCGCCTTCTCCGTTTGTCGCTGGCGGCGTTCGCGGCTCTCTCCGCCCCCGCCCGGCACAGCTGCAAGCCCCACCTCCTCAGGCCCCTCCCACCACAGCCAGCGTCTGATGGGGCGCTCCCCGCCTGCCTGAGCGGCCAGGCGGCCAGAAGGCGTCCCTGGAAGGCAGAGGCACACCAGACGCTCCGGGGGTGGCCTGACGGGAACCAGACGTGGCCGCGGACCCGGGGGCCGTCCGTGCGGCCCGCGAGCCCCTCGACCTGCACCTGGCCGCCCCCACTGCAGCCCAGCCCCGGCGCCGCCACCTGTCTGCCGGGCTGGCTCTCCACAGCTCCATACGGAAAAAGCCGCCCCTCCGCCGTTTCGCCATGGCCCGGGGCGGGAGCGGGATCGAGGGCCCGGGCCGCTTCCCCGGGCCTGCCGGCCACCTGGGGCGGGGTCCTGAGCTCGGACGGTGGCGTGGGGGCGAGGGTGGCGTGGCTGGGTCTCAGGGGCCGTGCCAACTCAATGGTGGCTCCCAGTGGCTTCGGGCCAGCTTCTGTCGGGCAGGAGGGCCGGCCCGGTCTGCGTCTGAGCTGCGCCTAGCGCAGCGTGGGCGGGCAGGTGGGATGGCCAAGGGCCCGCGGTCCCCGGGCCCGGAAGCCTCCTGGGCCACTTCCCCGTGAGCGGCCTGCGGGATCTGGGGCGGGGCGCCAAGCGCCGAAAAGTTTGCTGGCTCCCGCCCGCCCTGGGCTGGGTGGTCGCCAGCACCTCCGCCACCCCCAGGTGCCCGAGACCTCCGTTCCCCTGCCTAGGCGGGCGGCGGGGCCCTGCCGGGACGGGCGGGCCGCTGGGCTGGCGGTAAGGCCCAAGCGCCTGCGAAGCTGCGCCTCAAGAGGCAGCCCGCGACCCCGCCGGCATCCACTGCCGAAGCAGCCTAGAAGGGCCCGATCTCGCCGCGATCGCGGAAGCTAAGCAGGGTCGGGCCTGGTTAGAACTTGGATGGGAGACCTCTAGGGAAGACCGGGTGCTCCAGGCTTTTTGCCTCCCGCTCCGCCTTCTCCGTTTGTCGCTGGCGGCGTTCGCGGCTCTCTCCGCCCCCGCCCGGCACAGCTGCAAGCCCCACCTCCTCAGGCCCCTCCCACCACAGCCAGCGTCTGATGGGGCGCTCCCCGCCTGCCTGAGCGGCCAGGCGGCCAGAAGGCGTCCCTGGAAGGCAGAGGCACACCAGACGCTCCGGGGGTGGCCTGACGGGAACCAGACGTGGCCGCGGACCCGGGGGCCGTCCGTGCGGCCCGCGAGCCCCTCGACCTGCACCTGGCCGCCCCCACTGCAGCCCAGCCCCGGCGCCGCCACCTGTCTGCCGGGCTGGCTCTCCACAGCTCCATACGGAAAAAGCCGCCCCTCCGCCGTTTCGCCATGGCCCGGGGCGGGAGCGGGATCGAGGGCCCGGGCCGCTTCCCCGGGCCTGCCGGCCACCTGGGGCGGGGTCCTGAGCTCGGACGGTGGCGTGGGGGCGAGGGTGGCGTGGCTGGGTCTCAGGGGCCGTGCCAACTCAATGGTGGCTCCCAGTGGCTTCGGGCCAGCTTCTGTCGGGCAGGAGGGCCGGCCCGGTCTGCGTCTGAGCTGCGCCTAGCGCAGCGTGGGCGGGCAGGTGGGATGGCCAAGGGCCCGCGGTCCCCGGGCCCGGAAGCCTCCTGGGCCACTTCCCCGTGAGCGGCCTGCGGGATCTGGGGCGGGGCGCCAAGCGCCGAAAAGTTTGCTGGCTCCCGCCCGCCCTGGGCTGGGTGGTCGCCAGCACCTCCGCCACCCCCAGGTGCCCGAGACCTCCGTTCCCCTGCCTAGGCGGGCGGCGGGGCCCTGCCGGGACGGGCGGGCCGCTGGGCTGGCGGTAAGGCCCAAGCGCCTGCGAAGCTGCGCCTCAAGAGGCAGCCCGCGACCCCGCCGGCATCCACTGCCGAAGCAGCCTAGAAGGGCCCGATCTCGCCGCGATCGCGGAAGCTAAGCAGGGTCGGGCCTGGTTAGAACTTGGATGGGAGACCTCTAGGGAAGACCGGGTGCTCCAGGCTTTTTGCCTCCCGCTCCGCCTTCTCCGTTTGTCGCTGGCGGCGTTCGCGGCTCTCTCCGCCCCCGCCCGGCACAGCTGCAAGCCCCACCTCCTCAGGCCCCTCCCACCACAGCCAGCGTCTGATGGGGCGCTCCCCGCCTGCCTGAGCGGCCAGGCGGCCAGAAGGCGTCCCTGGAAGGCAGAGGCACACCAGACGCTCCGGGGGTGGCCTGACGGGAACCAGACGTGGCCGCGGACCCGGGGGCCGTCCGTGCGGCCCGCGAGCCCCTCGACCTGCACCTGGCCGCCCCCACTGCAGCCCAGCCCCGGCGCCGCCACCTGTCTGCCGGGCTGGCTCTCCACAGCTCCATACGGAAAAAGCCGCCCCTCCGCCGTTTCGCCATGGCCCGGGGCGGGAGCGGGATCGAGGGCCCGGGCCGCTTCCCCGGGCCTGCCGGCCACCTGGGGCGGGGTCCTGAGCTCGGACGGTGGCGTGGGGGCGAGGGTGGCGTGGCTGGGTCTCAGGGGCCGTGCCAACTCAATGGTGGCTCCCAGTGGCTTCGGGCCAGCTTCTGTCGGGCAGGAGGGCCGGCCCGGTCTGCGTCTGAGCTGCGCCTAGCGCAGCGTGGGCGGGCAGGTGGGATGGCCAAGGGCCCGCGGTCCCCGGGCCCGGAAGCCTCCTGGGCCACTTCCCCGTGAGCGGCCTGCGGGATCTGGGGCGGGGCGCCAAGCGCCGAAAAGTTTGCTGGCTCCCGCCCGCCCTGGGCTGGGTGGTCGCCAGCACCTCCGCCACCCCCAGGTGCCCGAGACCTCCGTTCCCCTGCCTAGGCGGGCGGCGGGGCCCTGCCGGGACGGGCGGGCCGCTGGGCTGGCGGTAAGGCCCAAGCGCCTGCGAAGCTGCGCCTCAAGAGGCAGCCCGCGACCCCGCCGGCATCCACTGCCGAAGCAGCCTAGAAGGGCCCGATCTCGCCGCGATCGCGGAAGCTAAGCAGGGTCGGGCCTGGTTAGAACTTGGATGGGAGACCTCTAGGGAAGACCGGGTGCTCCAGGCTTTTTGCCTCCCGCTCCGCCTTCTCCGTTTGTCGCTGGCGGCGTTCGCGGCTCTCTCCGCCCCCGCCCGGCACAGCTGCAAGCCCCACCTCCTCAGGCCCCTCCCACCACAGCCAGCGTCTGATGGGGCGCTCCCCGCCTGCCTGAGCGGCCAGGCGGCCAGAAGGCGTCCCTGGAAGGCAGAGGCACACCAGACGCTCCGGGGGTGGCCTGACGGGAACCAGACGTGGCCGCGGACCCGGGGGCCGTCCGTGCGGCCCGCGAGCCCCTCGACCTGCACCTGGCCGCCCCCACTGCAGCCCAGCCCCGGCGCCGCCACCTGTCTGCCGGGCTGGCTCTCCACAGCTCCATACGGAAAAAGCCGCCCCTCCGCCGTTTCGCCATGGCCCGGGGCGGGAGCGGGATCGAGGGCCCGGGCCGCTTCCCCGGGCCTGCCGGCCACCTGGGGCGGGGTCCTGAGCTCGGACGGTGGCGTGGGGGCGAGGGTGGCGTGGCTGGGTCTCAGGGGCCGTGCCAACTCAATGGTGGCTCCCAGTGGCTTCGGGCCAGCTTCTGTCGGGCAGGAGGGCCGGCCCGGTCTGCGTCTGAGCTGCGCCTAGCGCAGCGTGGGCGGGCAGGTGGGATGGCCAAGGGCCCGCGGTCCCCGGGCCCGGAAGCCTCCTGGGCCACTTCCCCGTGAGCGGCCTGCGGGATCTGGGGCGGGGCGCCAAGCGCCGAAAAGTTTGCTGGCTCCCGCCCGCCCTGGGCTGGGTGGTCGCCAGCACCTCCGCCACCCCCAGGTGCCCGAGACCTCCGTTCCCCTGCCTAGGCGGGCGGCGGGGCCCTGCCGGGACGGGCGGGCCGCTGGGCTGGCGGTAAGGCCCAAGCGCCTGCGAAGCTGCGCCTCAAGAGGCAGCCCGCGACCCCGCCGGCATCCACTGCCGAAGCAGCCTAGAAGGGCCCGATCTCGCCGCGATCGCGGAAGCTAAGCAGGGTCGGGCCTGGTTAGAACTTGGATGGGAGACCTCTAGGGAAGACCGGGTGCTCCAGGCTTTTTGCCTCCCGCTCCGCCTTCTCCGTTTGTCGCTGGCGGCGTTCGCGGCTCTCTCCGCCCCCGCCCGGCACAGCTGCAAGCCCCACCTCCTCAGGCCCCTCCCACCACAGCCAGCGTCTGATGGGGCGCTCCCCGCCTGCCTGAGCGGCCAGGCGGCCAGAAGGCGTCCCTGGAAGGCAGAGGCACACCAGACGCTCCGGGGGTGGCCTGACGGGAACCAGACGTGGCCGCGGACCCGGGGGCCGTCCGTGCGGCCCGCGAGCCCCTCGACCTGCACCTGGCCGCCCCCACTGCAGCCCAGCCCCGGCGCCGCCACCTGTCTGCCGGGCTGGCTCTCCACAGCTCCATACGGAAAAAGCCGCCCCTCCGCCGTTTCGCCATGGCCCGGGGCGGGAGCGGGATCGAGGGCCCGGGCCGCTTCCCCGGGCCTGCCGGCCACCTGGGGCGGGGTCCTGAGCTCGGACGGTGGCGTGGGGGCGAGGGTGGCGTGGCTGGGTCTCAGGGGCCGTGCCAACTCAATGGTGGCTCCCAGTGGCTTCGGGCCAGCTTCTGTCGGGCAGGAGGGCCGGCCCGGTCTGCGTC
This sequence comes from Grampus griseus, assembly GCF_964374135.1. NCBI lineage: Eukaryota > Metazoa > Chordata > Mammalia > Artiodactyla > Delphinidae > Grampus > Grampus griseus. The sequence goes on from NW_028132734.1 coordinate 84,300, forward strand.
TGAGCTGCGCCTAGCGCAGCGTGGGCGGGCAGGTGGGATGGCCAAGGGCCCGCGGTCCCCGGGCCCAGAAGCCTCCTGGGCCACTTCCCCGTGAGCGGCCTGCGGGATCTGGGGCGGGGCGCCAAGCGCCGAAAAGTTTGCTGGCTCCCGCCCGCCCTGGGCTGGGTGGTCGCCAGCACCTCCGCCACCCCCAGGTGCCCGAGACCTCCGTTCCCCTGCCTAGGCGGGCGGCGGGGCCCTGCCGGGACGGGCGGGCCGCTGGGCTGGCGGTAAGGCCCAAGCGCCTGCGAAGCTGCGCCTCAAGAGGCAGCCCGCGACCCCGCCGGCATCCACTGCCGAAGCAGCCTAGAAGGGCCCGATCTCGCCGCGATCGCGGAAGCTAAGCAGGGTCGGGCCTGGTTAGAACTTGGATGGGAGACCTCTAGGGAAGACCGGGTGCTCCAGGCTTTTTGCCTCCCGCTCCGCCTTCTCCGTTTGTCGCTGGCGGCGTTCGCGGCTCTCTCCGCCCCCGCCCGGCACAGCTGCAAGCCCCACCTCCTCAGGCCCCTCCCACCACAGCCAGCGTCTGATGGGGCGCTCCCCGCCTGCCTGAGCGGCCAGGCGGCCAGAAGGCGTCCCTGGAAGGCAGAGGCACACCAGACGCTCCGGGGGTGGCCTGACGGGAACCAGACGTGGCCGCGGACCCGGGGGCCGTCCGTGCGGCCCGCGAGCCCCTCGACCTGCACCTGGCCGCCCCCACTGCAGCCCAGCCCCGGCGCCGCCACCTGTCTGCCGGGCTGGCTCTCCACAGCTCCATACGGAAAAAGCCGCCCCTCCGCCGTTTCGCCATGGCCCGGGGCGGGAGCGGGATCGAGGGCCCGGGCCGCTTCCCCGGGCCTGCCGGCCACCTGGGGCGGGGTCCTGAGCTCGGACGGTGGCGTGGGGGCGAGGGTGGCGTGGCTGGGTCTCAGGGGCCGTGCCAACTCAATGGTGGCTCCCAGTGGCTTCGGGCCAGCTTCTGTCGGGCAGGAGGGCCGGCCCGGTCTGCGTCTGAGCTGCGCCTAGCGCAGCGTGGGCGGGCAGGTGGGATGGCCAAGGGCCCGCGGTCCCCGGGCCCGGAAGCCTCCTGGGCCACTTCCCCGTGAGCGGCCTGCGGGATCTGGGGCGGGGCGCCAAGCGCCGAAAAGTTTGCTGGCTCCCGCCCGCCCTGGGCTGGGTGGTCGCCAGCACCTCCGCCACCCCCAGGTGCCCGAGACCTCCGTTCCCCTGCCTAGGCGGGCGGCGGGGCCCTGCCGGGACGGGCGGGCCGCTGGGCTGGCGGTAAGGCCCAAGCGCCTGCGAAGCTGCGCCTCAAGAGGCAGCCCGCGACCCCGCCGGCATCCACTGCCGAAGCAGCCTAGAAGGGCCCGATCTCGCCGCGATCGCGGAAGCTAAGCAGGGTCGGGCCTGGTTAGAACTTGGATGGGAGACCTCTAGGGAAGACCGGGTGCTCCAGGCTTTTTGCCTCCCGCTCCGCCTTCTCCGTTTGTCGCTGGCGGCGTTCGCGGCTCTCTCCGCCCCCGCCCGGCACAGCTGCAAGCCCCACCTCCTCAGGCCCCTCCCACCACAGCCAGCGTCTGATGGGGCGCTCCCCGCCTGCCTGAGCGGCCAGGCGGCCAGAAGGCGTCCCTGGAAGGCAGAGGCACACCAGACGCTCCGGGGGTGGCCTGACGGGAACCAGACGTGGCCGCGGACCCGGGGGCCGTCCGTGCGGCCCGCGAGCCCCTCGACCTGCACCTGGCCGCCCCCACTGCAGCCCAGCCCCGGCGCCGCCACCTGTCTGCCGGGCTGGCTCTCCACAGCTCCATACGGAAAAAGCCGCCCCTCCGCCGTTTCGCCATGGCCCGGGGCGGGAGCGGGATCGAGGGCCCGGGCCGCTTCCCCGGGCCTGCCGGCCACCTGGGGCGGGGTCCTGAGCTCGGACGGTGGCGTGGGGGCGAGGGTGGCGTGGCTGGGTCTCAGGGGCCGTGCCAACTCAATGGTGGCTCCCAGTGGCTTCGGGCCAGCTTCTGTCGGGCAGGAGGGCCGGCCCGGTCTGCGTCTGAGCTGCGCCTAGCGCAGCGTGGGCGGGCAGGTGGGATGGCCAAGGGCCCGCGGTCCCCGGGCCCGGAAGCCTCCTGGGCCACTTCCCCGTGAGCGGCCTGCGGGATCTGGGGCGGGGCGCCAAGCGCCGAAAAGTTTGCTGGCTCCCGCCCGCCCTGGGCTGGGTGGTCGCCAGCACCTCCGCCACCCCCAGGTGCCCGAGACCTCCGTTCCCCTGCCTAGGCGGGCGGCGGGGCCCTGCCGGGACGGGCGGGCCGCTGGGCTGGCGGTAAGGCCCAAGCGCCTGCGAAGCTGCGCCTCAAGAGGCAGCCCGCGACCCCGCCGGCATCCACTGCCGAAGCAGCCTAGAAGGGCCCGATCTCGCCGCGATCGCGGAAGCTAAGCAGGGTCGGGCCTGGTTAGAACTTGGATGGGAGACCTCTAGGGAAGACCGGGTGCTCCAGGCTTTTTGCCTCCCGCTCCGCCTTCTCCGTTTGTCGCTGGCGGCGTTCGCGGCTCTCTCCGCCCCCGCCCGGCACAGCTGCAAGCCCCACCTCCTCAGGCCCCTCCCACCACAGCCAGCGTCTGATGGGGCGCTCCCCGCCTGCCTGAGCGGCCAGGCGGCCAGAAGGCGTCCCTGGAAGGCAGAGGCACACCAGACGCTCCGGGGGTGGCCTGACGGGAACCAGACGTGGCCGCGGACCCGGGGGCCGTCCGTGCGGCCCGCGAGCCCCTCGACCTGCACCTGGCCGCCCCCACTGCAGCCCAGCCCCGGCGCCGCCACCTGTCTGCCGGGCTGGCTCTCCACAGCTCCATACGGAAAAAGCCGCCCCTCCGCCGTTTCGCCATGGCCCGGGGCGGGAGCGGGATCGAGGGCCCGGGCCGCTTCCCCGGGCCTGCCGGCCACCTGGGGCGGGGTCCTGAGCTCGGACGGTGGCGTGGGGGCGAGGGTGGCGTGGCTGGGTCTCAGGGGCCGTGCCAACTCAATGGTGGCTCCCAGTGGCTTCGGGCCAGCTTCTGTCGGGCAGGAGGGCCGGCCCGGTCTGCGTCTGAGCTGCGCCTAGCGCAGCGTGGGCGGGCAGGTGGGATGGCCAAGGGCCCGCGGTCCCCGGGCCCGGAAGCCTCCTGGGCCACTTCCCCGTGAGCGGCCTGCGGGATCTGGGGCGGGGCGCCAAGCGCCGAAAAGTTTGCTGGCTCCCGCCCGCCCTGGGCTGGGTGGTCGCCAGCACCTCCGCCACCCCCAGGTGCCCGAGACCTCCGTTCCCCTGCCTAGGCGGGCGGCGGGGCCCTGCCGGGACGGGCGGGCCGCTGGGCTGGCGGTAAGGCCCAAGCGCCTGCGAAGCTGCGCCTCAAGAGGCAGCCCGCGACCCCGCCGGCATCCACTGCCGAAGCAGCCTAGAAGGGCCCGATCTCGCCGCGATCGCGGAAGCTAAGCAGGGTCGGGCCTGGTTAGAACTTGGATGGGAGACCTCTAGGGAAGACCGGGTGCTCCAGGCTTTTTGCCTCCCGCTCCGCCTTCTCCGTTTGTCGCTGGCGGCGTTCGCGGCTCTCTCCGCCCCCGCCCGGCACAGCTGCAAGCCCCACCTCCTCAGGCCCCTCCCACCACAGCCAGCGTCTGATGGGGCGCTCCCCGCCTGCCTGAGCGGCCAGGCGGCCAGAAGGCGTCCCTGGAAGGCAGAGGCACACCAGACGCTCCGGGGGTGGCCTGACGGGAACCAGACGTGGCCGCGGACCCGGGGGCCGTCCGTGCGGCCCGCGAGCCCCTCGACCTGCACCTGGCCGCCCCCACTGCAGCCCAGCCCCGGCGCCGCCACCTGTCTGCCGGGCTGGCTCTCCACAGCTCCATACGGAAAAAGCCGCCCCTCCGCCGTTTCGCCATGGCCCGGGGCGGGAGCGGGATCGAGGGCCCGGGCCGCTTCCCCGGGCCTGCCGGCCACCTGGGGCGGGGTCCTGAGCTCGGACGGTGGCGTGGGGGCGAGGGTGGCGTGGCTGGGTCTCAGGGGCCGTGCCAACTCAATGGTGGCTCCCAGTGGCTTCGGGCCAGCTTCTGTCGGGCAGGAGGGCCGGCCCGGTCTGCGTCTGAGCTGCGCCTAGCGCAGCGTGGGCGGGCAGGTGGGATGGCCAAGGGCCCGCGGTCCCCGGGCCCGGAAGCCTCCTGGGCCACTTCCCCGTGAGCGGCCTGCGGGATCTGGGGCGGGGCGCCAAGCGCCGAAAAGTTTGCTGGCTCCCGCCCGCCCTGGGCTGGGTGGTCGCCAGCACCTCCGCCACCCCCAGGTGCCCGAGACCTCCGTTCCCCTGCCTAGGCGGGCGGCGGGGCCCTGCCGGGACGGGCGGGCCGCTGGGCTGGCGGTAAGGCCCAAGCGCCTGCGAAGCTGCGCCTCAAGAGGCAGCCCGCGACCCCGCCGGCATCCACTGCCGAAGCAGCCTAGAAGGGCCCGATCTCGCCGCGATCGCGGAAGCTAAGCAGGGTCGGGCCTGGTTAGAACTTGGATGGGAGACCTCTAGGGAAGACCGGGTGCTCCAGGCTTTTTGCCTCCCGCTCCGCCTTCTCCGTTTGTCGCTGGCGGCGTTCGCGGCTCTCTCCGCCCCCGCCCGGCACAGCTGCAAGCCCCACCTCCTCAGGCCCCTCCCACCACAGCCAGCGTCTGATGGGGCGCTCCCCGCCTGCCTGAGCGGCCAGGCGGCCAGAAGGCGTCCCTGGAAGGCAGAGGCACACCAGACGCTCCGGGGGTGGCCTGACGGGAACCAGACGTGGCCGCGGACCCGGGGGCCGTCCGTGCGGCCCGCGAGCCCCTCGACCTGCACCTGGCCGCCCCCACTGCAGCCCAGCCCCGGCGCCGCCACCTGTCTGCCGGGCTGGCTCTCCACAGCTCCATACGGAAAAAGCCGCCCCTCCGCCGTTTCGCCATGGCCCGGGGCGGGAGCGGGATCGAGGGCCCGGGCCGCTTCCCCGGGCCTGCCGGCCACCTGGGGCGGGGTCCTGAGCTCGGACGGTGGCGTGGGGGCGAGGGTGGCGTGGCTGGGTCTCAGGGGCCGTGCCAACTCAATGGTGGCTCCCAGTGGCTTCGGGCCAGCTTCTGTCGGGCAGGAGGGCCGGCCCGGTCTGCGTCTGAGCTGCGCCTAGCGCAGCGTGGGCGGGCAGGTGGGATGGCCAAGGGCCCGCGGTCCCCGGGCCCGGAAGCCTCCTGGGCCACTTCCCCGTGAGCGGCCTGCGGGATCTGGGGCGGGGCGCCAAGCGCCGAAAAGTTTGCTGGCTCCCGCCCGCCCTGGGCTGGGTGGTCGCCAGCACCTCCGCCACCCCCAGGTGCCCGAGACCTCCGTTCCCCTGCCTAGGCGGGCGGCGGGGCCCTGCCGGGACGGGCGGGCCGCTGGGCTGGCGGTAAGGCCCAAGCGCCTGCGAAGCTGCGCCTCAAGAGGCAGCCCGCGACCCCGCCGGCATCCACTGCCGAAGCAGCCTAGAAGGGCCCGATCTCGCCGCGATCGCGGAAGCTAAGCAGGGTCGGGCCTGGTTAGAACTTGGATGGGAGACCTCTAGGGAAGACCGGGTGCTCCAGGCTTTTTGCCTCCCGCTCCGCCTTCTCCGTTTGTCGCTGGCGGCGTTCGCGGCTCTCTCCGCCCCCGCCCGGCACAGCTGCAAGCCCCACCTCCTCAGGCCCCTCCCACCACAGCCAGCGTCTGATGGGGCGCTCCCCGCCTGCCTGAGCGGCCAGGCGGCCAGAAGGCGTCCCTGGAAGGCAGAGGCACACCAGACGCTCCGGGGGTGGCCTGACGGGAACCAGACGTGGCCGCGGACCCGGGGGCCGTCCGTGCGGCCCGCGAGCCCCTCGACCTGCACCTGGCCGCCCCCACTGCAGCCCAGCCCCGGCGCCGCCACCTGTCTGCCGGGCTGGCTCTCCACAGCTCCATACGGAAAAAGCCGCCCCTCCGCCGTTTCGCCATGGCCCGGGGCGGGAGCGGGATCGAGGGCCCGGGCCGCTTCCCCGGGCCTGCCGGCCACCTGGGGCGGGGTCCTGAGCTCGGACGGTGGCGTGGGGGCGAGGGTGGCGTGGCTGGGTCTCAGGGGCCGTGCCAACTCAATGGTGGCTCCCAGTGGCTTCGGGCCAGCTTCTGTCGGGCAGGAGGGCCGGCCCGGTCTGCGTCTGAGCTGCGCCTAGCGCAGCGTGGGCGGGCAGGTGGGATGGCCAAGGGCCCGCGGTCCCCGGGCCCGGAAGCCTCCTGGGCCACTTCCCCGTGAGCGGCCTGCGGGATCTGGGGCGGGGCGCCAAGCGCCGAAAAGTTTGCTGGCTCCCGCCCGCCCTGGGCTGGGTGGTCGCCAGCACCTCCGCCACCCCCAGGTGCCCGAGACCTCCGTTCCCCTGCCTAGGCGGGCGGCGGGGCCCTGCCGGGACGGGCGGGCCGCTGGGCTGGCGGTAAGGCCCAAGCGCCTGCGAAGCTGCGCCTCAAGAGGCAGCCCGCGACCCCGCCGGCATCCACTGCCGAAGCAGCCTAGAAGGGCCCGATCTCGCCGCGATCGCGGAAGCTAAGCAGGGTCGGGCCTGGTTAGAACTTGGATGGGAGACCTCTAGGGAAGACCGGGTGCTCCAGGCTTTTTGCCTCCCGCTCCGCCTTCTCCGTTTGTCGCTGGCGGCGTTCGCGGCTCTCTCCGCCCCCGCCCGGCACAGCTGCAAGCCCCACCTCCTCAGGCCCCTCCCACCACAGCCAGCGTCTGATGGGGCGCTCCCCGCCTGCCTGAGCGGCCAGGCGGCCAGAAGGCGTCCCTGGAAGGCAGAGGCACACCAGACGCTCCGGGGGTGGCCTGACGGGAACCAGACGTGGCCGCGGACCCGGGGGCCGTCCGTGCGGCCCGCGAGCCCCTCGACCTGCACCTGGCCGCCCCCACTGCAGCCCAGCCCCGGCGCCGCCACCTGTCTGCCGGGCTGGCTCTCCACAGCTCCATACGGAAAAAGCCGCCCCTCCGCCGTTTCGCCATGGCCCGGGGCGGGAGCGGGATCGAGGGCCCGGGCCGCTTCCCCGGGCCTGCCGGCCACCTGGGGCGGGGTCCTGAGCTCGGACGGTGGCGTGGGGGCGAGGGTGGCGTGGCTGGGTCTCAGGGGCCGTGCCAACTCAATGGTGGCTCCCAGTGGCTTCGGGCCAGCTTCTGTCGGGCAGGAGGGCCGGCCCGGTCTGCGTCTGAGCTGCGCCTAGCGCAGCGTGGGCGGGCAGGTGGGATGGCCAAGGGCCCGCGGTCCCCGGGCCCGGAAGCCTCCTGGGCCACTTCCCCGTGAGCGGCCTGCGGGATCTGGGGCGGGGCGCCAAGCGCCGAAAAGTTTGCTGGCTCCCGCCCGCCCTGGGCTGGGTGGTCGCCAGCACCTCCGCCACCCCCAGGTGCCCGAGACCTCCGTTCCCCTGCCTAGGCGGGCGGCGGGGCCCTGCCGGGACGGGCGGGCCGCTGGGCTGGCGGTAAGGCCCAAGCGCCTGCGAAGCTGCGCCTCAAGAGGCAGCCCGCGACCCCGCCGGCATCCACTGCCGAAGCAGCCTAGAAGGGCCCGATCTCGCCGCGATCGCGGAAGCTAAGCAGGGTCGGGCCTGGTTAGAACTTGGATGGGAGACCTCTAGGGAAGACCGGGTGCTCCAGGCTTTTTGCCTCCCGCTCCGCCTTCTCCGTTTGTCGCTGGCGGCGTTCGCGGCTCTCTCCGCCCCCGCCCGGCACAGCTGCAAGCCCCACCTCCTCAGGCCCCTCCCACCACAGCCAGCGTCTGATGGGGCGCTCCCCGCCTGCCTGAGCGGCCAGGCGGCCAGAAGGCGTCCCTGGAAGGCAGAGGCACACCAGACGCTCCGGGGGTGGCCTGACGGGAACCAGACGTGGCCGCGGACCCGGGGGCCGTCCGTGCGGCCCGCGAGCCCCTCGACCTGCACCTGGCCGCCCCCACTGCAGCCCAGCCCCGGCGCCGCCACCTGTCTGCCGGGCTGGCTCTCCACAGCTCCATACGGAAAAAGCCGCCCCTCCGCCGTTTCGCCATGGCCCGGGGCGGGAGCGGGATCGAGGGCCCGGGCCGCTTCCCCGGGCCTGCCGGCCACCTGGGGCGGGGTCCTGAGCTCGGACGGTGGCGTGGGGGCGAGGGTGGCGTGGCTGGGTCTCAGGGGCCGTGCCAACTCAATGGTGGCTCCCAGTGGCTTCGGGCCAGCTTCTGTCGGGCAGGAGGGCCGGCCCGGTCTGCGTCTGAGCTGCGCCTAGCGCAGCGTGGGCGGGCAGGTGGGATGGCCAAGGGCCCGCGGTCCCCGGGCCCGGAAGCCTCCTGGGCCACTTCCCCGTGAGCGGCCTGCGGGATCTGGGGCGGGGCGCCAAGCGCCGAAAAGTTTGCTGGCTCCCGCCCGCCCTGGGCTGGGTGGTCGCCAGCACCTCCGCCACCCCCAGGTGCCCGAGACCTCCGTTCCCCTGCCTAGGCGGGCGGCGGGGCCCTGCCGGGACGGGCGGGCCGCTGGGCTGGCGGTAAGGCCCAAGCGCCTGCGAAGCTGCGCCTCAAGAGGCAGCCCGCGACCCCGCCGGCATCCACTGCCGAAGCAGCCTAGAAGGGCCCGATCTCGCCGCGATCGCGGAAGCTAAGCAGGGTCGGGCCTGGTTAGAACTTGGATGGGAGACCTCTAGGGAAGACCGGGTGCTCCAGGCTTTTTGCCTCCCGCTCCGCCTTCTCCGTTTGTCGCTGGCGGCGTTCGCGGCTCTCTCCGCCCCCGCCCGGCACAGCTGCAAGCCCCACCTCCTCAGGCCCCTCCCACCACAGCCAGCGTCTGATGGGGCGCTCCCCGCCTGCCTGAGCGGCCAGGCGGCCAGAAGGCGTCCCTGGAAGGCAGAGGCACACCAGACGCTCCGGGGGTGGCCTGACGGGAACCAGACGTGGCCGCGGACCCGGGGGCCGTCCGTGCGGCCCGCGAGCCCCTCGACCTGCACCTGGCCGCCCCCACTGCAGCCCAGCCCCGGCGCCGCCACCTGTCTGCCGGGCTGGCTCTCCACAGCTCCATACGGAAAAAGCCGCCCCTCCGCCGTTTCGCCATGGCCCGGGGCGGGAGCGGGATCGAGGGCCCGGGCCGCTTCCCCGGGCCTGCCGGCCACCTGGGGCGGGGTCCTGAGCTCGGACGGTGGCGTGGGGGCGAGGGTGGCGTGGCTGGGTCTCAGGGGCCGTGCCAACTCAATGGTGGCTCCCAGTGGCTTCGGGCCAGCTTCTGTCGGGCAGGAGGGCCGGCCCGGTCTGCGTCTGAGCTGCGCCTAGCGCAGCGTGGGCGGGCAGGTGGGATGGCCAAGGGCCCGCGGTCCCCGGGCCCGGAAGCCTCCTGGGCCACTTCCCCGTGAGCGGCCTGCGGGATCTGGGGCGGGGCGCCAAGCGCCGAAAAGTTTGCTGGCTCCCGCCCGCCCTGGGCTGGGTGGTCGCCAGCACCTCCGCCACCCCCAGGTGCCCGAGACCTCCGTTCCCCTGCCTAGGCGGGCGGCGGGGCCCTGCCGGGACGGGCGGGCCGCTGGGCTGGCGGTAAGGCCCAAGCGCCTGCGAAGCTGCGCCTCAAGAGGCAGCCCGCGACCCCGCCGGCATCCACTGCCGAAGCAGCCTAGAAGGGCCCGATCTCGCCGCGATCGCGGAAGCTAAGCAGGGTCGGGCCTGGTTAGAACTTGGATGGGAGACCTCTAGGGAAGACCGGGTGCTCCAGGCTTTTTGCCTCCCGCTCCGCCTTCTCCGTTTGTCGCTGGCGGCGTTCGCGGCTCTCTCCGCCCCCGCCCGGCACAGCTGCAAGCCCCACCTCCTCAGGCCCCTCCCACCACAGCCAGCGTCTGATGGGCGCTCCCCGCCTGCCTGAGCGGCCAGGCGGCCAGAAGGCGTCCCTGGAAGGCAGAGGCACACCAGACGCTCCGGGGGTGGCCTGACGGGAACCAGACGTGGCCGCGGACCCGGGGGCCGTCCGTGCGGCCCGCGAGCCCCTCGACCTGCACCTGGCCGCCCCCACTGCAGCCCAGCCCCGGCGCCGCCACCTGTCTGCCGGGCTGGCTCTCCACAGCTCCATACGGAAAAAGCCGCCCCTCCGCCGTTTCGCCATGGCCCGGGGCGGGAGCGGGATCGAGGGCCCGGGCCGCTTCCCCGGGCCTGCCGGCCACCTGGGGCGGGGTCCTGAGCTCGGACGGTGGCGTGGGGGCGAGGGTGGCGTGGCTGGGTCTCAGGGGCCGTGCCAACTCAATGGTGGCTCCCAGTGGCTTCGGGCCAGCTTCTGTCGGGCAGGAGGGCCGGCCCGGTCTGCGTCTGAGCTGCGCCTAGCGCAGCGTGGGCGGGCAGGTGGGATGGCCAAGGGCCCGCGGTCCCCGGGCCCGGAAGCCTCCTGGGCCACTTCCCCGTGAGCGGCCTGCGGGATCTGGGGCGGGGCGCCAAGCGCCGAAAAGTTTGCTGGCTCCCGCCCGCCCTGGGCTGGGTGGTCGCCAGCACCTCCGCCACCCCCAGGTGCCCGAGACCTCCGTTCCCCTGCCTAGGCGGGCGGCGGGGCCCTGCCGGGACGGGCGGGCCGCTGGGCTGGCGGTAAGGCCCAAGCGCCTGCGAAGCTGCGCCTCAAGAGGCAGCCCGCGACCCCGCCGGCATCCACTGCCGAAGCAGCCTAGAAGGGCCCGATCTCGCCGCGATCGCGGAAGCTAAGCAGGGTCGGGCCTGGTTAGAACTTGGATGGGAGACCTCTAGGGAAGACCGGGTGCTCCAGGCTTTTTGCCTCCCGCTCCGCCTTCTCCGTTTGTCGCTGGCGGCGTTCGCGGCTCTCTCCGCCCCCGCCCGGCACAGCTGCAAGCCCCACCTCCTCAGGCCCCTCCCACCACAGCCAGCGTCTGATGGGGCGCTC
>NW_028132733.1:0-95118 GCF_964374135.1 Grampus griseus
AAACCTGGAGAGTTGAGACCCATGGAATGGGTACCATGCAATATAACTTCAAAGGGTCTGCATTTGCTCACCGAACCTCACCAATCCTATCACTGCTGCGTTTATGCCGCTGTACACACGCTTGATTCTCTTTCGGAGACATATAAATCCATAGGTTTTAAGATTCTTACTAGTCAGGTATATTCTTAGGCGTTTAATATGGGGTGTTGAGTCCACTTCATTGAGCAAGGAGTAGCTCTTGTCTATTACATATTTGGCTTATGGAACGGTATCTGTGCTAATTTCAATCTCTGGTTTTATGCAGCACCTCAACTCACCTTTCCCCTTAAGCAAGCATAAGTTGGTTTTCTACATTTGAGACCCTGTTCTGTTTTGTAATTCAGTTCCTGTGTAGCCAAGTTTACATTCCGTGTAGTAGTGATATCTTATCATGTTTCTTTTTCTGTGTGACTTATTTTACTTAGAATCATCGTACCTGAATCCACTCATTATGCTGCTACGGGCCTGATGACATAGATTTCATTGCTGAGTGATATTGCATTGTACGTAAGTACCTCAACTTCTTTTTCCATTTTTCGCTTTCTGTGATATTGAATTTGTACCGTAAATGAGGTTCTTGTAAACAGAGCCGTCCCAAACTTTGGGGTGGCTGTGTCTTTTTGATTTTAATTTCCCTAAGCTATAGGACCATAAGTGGAAGTGCCCTTGGCTCTGTTGCTTTGTTTTTTGGATGTTTCTGGAAACACCATACACTTCTCCAGAGTGGCTGTTGGCAGTTTACAGCCTGCCCATCAGCATGACAAGGCTCCCAGTTCTCCATGGCCTGTCCTGCCTTTCTGGATTTTACACTTTTTTCAGATTGCCCTTTTGACCGGGGGAAAGTGAGACTTCATTGTAGTGCAGATTTCCTTTGCAAGCTTGCTTGGTTGGCCAGAAAGTGCATATGCCTTTCTTCCTGAATATATTCAGGAAAAAACGCATATGCCCTTTTTGGCCATGTGCATCATTGTCAACATTCTGAGTCTTTTCATATGTTTTCAATGCAATTCTATTCTACCTCTTGAAATCGGTTTCCTGCAATTCTGCCTTGCTGTCAGTGCCTCTTCATAGCCTTACCTCAATATATATTTTGGAAAATAGTTGGCCTGTATAACTCTGCAGGTTTTTGAATTGCAGTGGCCCTTAGCTCCATTTTTCAGCTCTTATTTTTGTGATCTTGCCTCATATCCACAGGATTTCTTCAGGCCCTATTCTTCTTCTGGGGCGCCTTGCTCTGCCTTTGGTTAATTCTTCTTCCTGATGTGAAATTAGAGTGACATGTGCCCATTGAAACCGCTACAGCTATTTTCTCACTGGTTACCCCTATTCCCATTCATCCTCCGCACTAACTGCAGACTCTGCGATACCGGAACTTAAAGGCATTGACTCTCCATGTGGGGATGTTGTTAGTAAAGTGGCTGGAATGTTGATCCGGAGCCCCAAGAGAGGAAAATGAGGTGCGTTTTAGAAACCTTTCCCCATCATATGGTATACCATCTGCTGGATTTCCCATGCATGGTTTAGCTGTAGGAAGATTCCCTTCAACCTGGAGTGTTGGGACCCTTGGAATGAGTAGCATGAAGTATTGCATTAAACTTTCGGCAGTTGCTCACCAAAGCTCACCAATCCTCTCAGCCCCAAGTGTCCAGCCTTATGTCTTATCCAGCTGTGGGTTTATATGTGGTCATTCCAGGTTGCATCACAGCCCCTGAGCGAATTTTGTAAGAATTTTTCTCTCTTTCATTGTTTCTGCGTTTTGGTTTTAAAATTTATTTCTATAATGGGGTTTAGCTCATTTTCACTGCTGTGTTTGGCCGCTCTGCACACACTTGATTCCCTTATGGAGATATATCAATACATGGGTTTTAAGATTCTTATTACTCAGATATATTTCTCTGCGGTGTATAGGGTGTGTTGAGGCCAGTTCATTGAGCAAGGTGTAGATCTTGTCTAATACCTATTTGGTTTATTGAATGGTATCTGTGCTAATTTCAAACTCTGGTTTTATGCATCATCCCACCTCTCCTTTCCCCTTAAGCTGACATAAGTGTGTTTTCTAAATGTGAGACACTGTTCTGTTTTGTAATTCATTTTTTGTGCAGCCATATTTATCCTCCCTCTATAAGTGATATCTTATGATATGTTTCTTTTTCTGTTTGACTTATTTCAAGTAGTATTATCGGACCTAAATCCACTCTTTATCCTTCTACTAGCCTTATTACATTGATTTCATGGTGAAGAGATATTCCATTGTACATAAGTACCACATTTTCTTTATCCATTGTTCTCTTTCCTGGGATATTTAAGGTGTACTGAAGTTGAGGTTCTTGTAAACAGAGTAGCCCTAAACTGTGGTGTGCTTGTGTCTTGTTGATTTTTAGACTTCCCTAGATATACTTCCGTGATTGGAAGTGCCCTATGCTCTGTAGCTCTGTTTTTTAGATGATTTAGGAACCACCATACACTTCTCCAGAGTGGCTCTTGGCAGTTCACAGACTGTCCATCAGCGTATAAAGGCTCCCTGTTCTCCATGGCCTGTCCTGCATTTCTGGTTTTTACAATTTTTTTTGGATGGCCCTTTTGACCGGTGGGAAATGAGACTTCTTTGTAGTGCACATTTGCATTGCTTGCTTGCTTGGTTGCCCATAAAGTGCGTATGCGTTTTTTCCTGGATATATTCAGGAAAAAACGCATACTCCCTTTTGGGCCAACTGCATCATTGTCGAAATTCTGCCGCTTTTCATGTGCTTTAAAGACGAGTCCAATCTATCTCTTGAAATCTATTTCTTGCAATTCTGTCTTGCATTCAGATCCTCTTCTTTGCCTTACGTCAACATATTTTTGGATGTTAGTTTTCATTTATAACTCTGCAGGTTTGTGAATTGCAGTGACCCTGAGCTCCATTTTTTAAGTTGTTCTTTTGTGAGCTGGCCTCAAAGCCGCAGGATTGCTTCAGGTCCTATTTTGGCTCCGGCGAGGCGGGCTGAGCCTTTTTTTAATTCTTATTCTTAATGGGAAATTAGAGTGACATGTGCCCGTCCAAACCCCTACAACTATTCTCTCATTGGTTCTCCCTCTTCCCGTTCATCCTCCTCACAATTTGCAAAATGTGTGAAACAGAAGTTTAAATGTGCTGATTCTCTAAGTGGGGAGATTCTAAGTAACGTGGCTGGAATGATGAACAGGAGCACCAGGAGAGGATAAATGAGGTGCATTTTAGACACATCTCCCGATCACATGGTGTACAGTCCTCTGGGTTTTCCATGCATGTTTTAGCTGTAGGAAGATTCCTTGAACCTGCAGATTTGGGACCCATTGAATGGGTACCAGGTAGTATTACTTTAAAGGGTGTGCATTTCCTCACCCAACCTCACATTTCTCTTAGCACGAACAGTTTCCAGCCTTATGTCTCATCCTGCTGTGGGTCTAGATGTGTTCAATCCATGTTGCATCACCGTCTCTGAGGAAAAGTTGTAAGAGGTTTTCTCTGTCTCTCTGTCGTTTATTTTTTTCAATTTATTACTATATTGGTTGCAGCTGATTTTCAAAGCTCTGTTTCTTGCTGCTGTACATCCACTTGATTCACATACAGAGAGACATCAATAAATTCTTTTTCAGATTCTTACCAGTCATATATATTCTTTTCCGGTGACTTGAGTGTGCTGAGTGCAGTTCTTTTAGCTACTGTGTAGGCCTTGTTGATTATCAGTTTGGTATTTGGAATGGTATCTTTGCTAATTTCAACCTCCTGGATGATGCCTCACCCCTCCCCACCTTTCCCGTTTAGCAGCCTTACGTGTGTTTTCTACATATTTGACTATGTTTTTGTTTTGTAATTTATTTCATGTGTAGCTATTTTGGATTCCACCTTTAAGTGATATCTTATGATATGTGTCTTTTTCTTTTTGAATTATGTCACTTAGAATGATCATACGTAACTCCTCCGGAGTTGTTACAACTGGCCATATTTCATTGATTTCCAGGCTGAGTAATATTCCACTCTACATAAGTACCACATCTCTATCCATTTTTTCCCTCCAGAGACATTTAAGTTATATCTTAGTCGAGGATCTTTTAAACAGAGAGGCAGTAAACATTGGGGTGCCTGTGTCCTCTCGATTTTTGTTTTTCCCAAGATATACGCCCATGAGTGCAAGTGCCCTATGCTCTGTAGCTCATTTTTTAGATGCTTTAGTAAACACAATACACTTCTCCAGAATGGCCATTGGCAATATACATTTCCACTATAAGCCTCACAGGGCTCCCTCTTCTCCTTGCCCTGTCCTGCATTTCTGGTGTTTACACTTTATGAGGATGGCTCTTCTGACTGATGTGAAGTGATATCTTTTGTAGTATTGATTTCCAGTGCCCACCTGTTTGGTTGGTTAAAAAAGTGTATGCCCTTTTCTTGAATATATACAGAAAAAAACGCATACAGCCTTTTTGGCCAACTGCAATGTTGGCAATGTTCAGCCCCTTTTCTTGTGCTTAATGGCGAGTCCTTTGTACCTCCTCAAATCCCTTTCCTGCCATTCTCCCTTGCTTACCAATCCTTTTCTCTGACTTTCCTCAAGACATTTTTCAGTGATAGATATTTTCAACTCTGCAGTTTCGTGAATTTTACTGCCCCTGAGTTCCATTGTTCAACTTGTGTTTATGGGAACTGGCCACAAAGCAGTGGGATTTCCTCAAGCCCTATACTGTTTCCATGGGCAACCCTAGCCTTTGGTCAATTCGTCTTCCTGATTGGAAATTAGAGTGGCATGTGCCTGTCTGAACACCTAGGACTTGTCTCTCATTGTTCCTCATCCTTCCGCTTCATCCTCTGGACAAATTCCAAACTGTACGCAACAGGATGTTGACAGTGCTGACATCTCCAAGTGGGGAGACTGTTAGTAAAGACCCTGGAGGGGTGAACCCGAGCACCAGGAGATGAGGAGATGAGATGCCTTTTTCAAACTCTTCCCGATCAGACGGTATACCATCCTCTGGGTGTGACAGACATGTTTTAGCAGTAGGAAGAGTCCCATTCATGTAAGGAGAACACCAGAGCTTTTTCAAAATCAGTGTCTCCCCGAAACCCAAACTGGGGAATTTTTTAAGCTATGGCTACACATATGTTCATGAAGGGCCTTGGGGAGTAGGCAGAGTCCAAACTTTAGATGATTGAAGTCTTCAGGGTCAGAAGCACTCACCACCAGCTTCCCTTAGGTTACACTTTAACTGTCATTGATAGATGATGTCAATAAAAATATCTATTCTTTTTCCGATTATTTCCCCTTATAGGTTATTGCAAAATATTGAGTGTAGTTCCCTGTGTTATACAGTAGTTCCTTGTTGATGATCTATTTTATACATAGCAGTGTGTATGTGTTAATTCCAAACTGTTAATTTATCCCTCCTCCCACCTTTCCCCTTTGGTAATAATAAATTATAAGATTTTATACTTCTCAGAAATGGGGGAGCTGAAAGAGAGGTATCATTTTCAATGGAAAAGCATTTAAAACAAGATTGAAGCTTTAACCAAGATTATTAGATGTACATCCTTGGAAAGAAATCACTTCATTTCTCTAATATTGACCTGACAAATAAGACAAACCTTTTCACTGAACTTGCTTATAATAAAGTGATGGAAATATCAAATGGAAGTGTTAGAAACATCTTATTTTACCCGAGCCTTATAAACTGTTCTATGTTAACTACAGTTTGGCTCACACATCTGTTCATTGAAGTTACAATAGTCTCAATTTCTGTTACTGATCCTCCAGAGTGGACCCCAACAAGTGTCCCCCTGCCCAGCGTCATTGGGGCCAACAGATCGAGACTGAGTTTGGTTCACAAGCAAAGGAAACTTTATATTTTGATCAGAGAATGGAGAGGTGAGAGCATGCACTACCCTGTGGGCTGTGGGCTGGGCTGCTGTGTAGAGATCCTGTCAGAGTCAGTGGGAGGGAGGGGGCGGAGCTCTCGAGGGCCGGGTTGGCTGCAGCTCAGGCTCTATATCCCGGAGTCTGCACTGGGCCCCAGGAGCTGAGGTGTCGACCCAGCCATTCTGCACTAGGAAATCTGGTCTGAAGTGCTGGGTGTGGAACCTCTGCATGCGGGACCCTAGGAGCACGTGAAATTAGACAAAGCACAAAGGATAAAAAAGGTCAGACTTGACTTTATTGCCCAGATTCTATTTTTATCTCCCAGGGATTTTTAATGGGCTTTGCTGGGAACAAACCCCTCCTCTGCCTTTTGTCCCGTTCCTCATTCTTGGAGTGCTGAGGGTGCAGACCCTTCTTCTGTAACTGCTGAGTGCTGAGTTGGGAGCCCTCATACCAGGGGATGAGGGTCAGAACTTCTCCCCAGCAGCCTCCAGGTGACGTTGATTGGCCCCAGGACCCCTGCCTCCCTGCTCGTCCGCCTGAGCACCAGCATTGGAAGTGTTATAGATTCTAATGACCTTTAAGGGTCCAGGAAAGAGATGTGCAGAGACGCTGTGGGGGCCGGTTTCACCCCGGCCCACATTTGTTTGGTCACCTTAGGCTGACCGTTTCTGCCAGCCTAGATGCTCTGACCAGTAGTCTGCTCTTTCTTCAATTAGGCCCCTGAATTAACGTAAAAACAGCACCAGGTGTCAGAGCCCTGCCCGCTCAACTCCCAGACAGTCCAGGGTCAGTGGTGATCAAGGACCATGATGACCACTGAGTCAACAGCCTTTTGAAGTAAACAGGAGTCCAGCCGGTCTTATTGGCCACCATCATCACGGTGTCTGTAGGCTTTTCTATGGTGACAGTGTGATATAGGTTTCCCCCGCCAAGATTATTAGCTCCCCTCCGGGTGCAGTAAGTCCTGCAAGCAGTAGTCTACTCCTTCGGGACACACTATTGTTGTTTTATGAGAGAAACTCCAGGTCAAGTGATGTTCACACGAGTCGTCATGGTGTCCTGTTGCTCCCGGTTATCTCTCTGGATGTTGGAGTTGGAGGGCCTCCTCACTCGAGGTCGGTGTGCCCACGGAGCGAACCCTGCAACTTCAGGGCATGGTTGGTGATTAGGATCACCACGTGGGGTCCTTTTCCCTTAGGAGGGAGGTGGCCTTTTGGGCTGCTGATTTCCAGGTTTTTAGATACCACCAGTATCTTGGCCAGATGTGGCAGTGGGCCAAGCCCCTTGGTGATTGTAGTTTATCCTACCTGGATGGCATTCTTGCGTTGTTCCATTTCAAGTGGTCCCAGTTTTTGCACTAATTCTCCAATGGCGATTCACCTTTCACCGGGAATGGAAAGGTCGAAGGGTTTAGCTCAATTAGGGAGTTCCAGGGCAAGGGTCTGAATTGACTGCTCTTTCCATTCTTGAAAGGCCACTTCTGGATTCTGTTCAAAAGGATCATCATCTTTTCCTTTCAGTGTTTCATATAGAGGCCCAGCTAGTAGACTGTAGTTAGGGATCCAGAAGCAGCAAACCCTGGCCTCCCCAGGAACCCCTAAGCTGTCTTCTAGTTTTACAAAGGGGTAAGGCTGCAAATGGTTTCTTCCCTTTCCTGGGATGGGCTTCTCTGACCTTGTGTGAGAATGAAGCCCAGGCAGGTCACCGCAGTCTGTGATATTTGAGCTTTTTCTTGGACAACTTCTATCCTTTATTGGCTTGGTAGTTCAGAGGCCTCCTTAGTAGGGCTGGCGATCAGAATGTCGTCTGCATATTGAAGGAGGGTTTCCTTTTCCAGAGGTAGAACTTTTCGGTCTTTAGCTAAGCTTTCCCCAAAGATGATGTGGGAATTTTTGAACCCTTGGGGCAAGACGGCCCGGAAGTATTGTTTTAGTTGTATGTTGAGTCCTGCCACTCACAAGCCAAAATTTCTTGTGACTCTGGGACTAATGGAATACAAAAGAAGGCATCATTGAAGACTAATACAGAATACCATGTCCTGGTGGTTGGTAGAATGACCAGCAGGGTGTAGGAATTAGGAGCAACTGGAGGTATATCCTCGGTGGCTTCACTGACTGTCCTGACATCCTTTACCAGGTCCCCAGCAGCCCATGGGGCTCTCGTGGTCAGGCCAATCCCAGGATATGGAGCTCTCCTGGGCAGGTACCCCACCCCCAACCCAGCCCACGGGGCTCTCGTGGTCAGGCCTCTCCCAGGATACAGAGCTACCCTTGCAGGTACCGTGGCAGGGCTGGGCACACAGGAACCGTGCACATAGCCCTCATTGAAGAGCACCCCCATCTCACCTGTCGCTCAGAGCTGACACAGAGCACCTCAGAGCAGGACTTGAACTAACAAACAGCAGCTCCGACAGGTCTGTGACCCTGGGCATCACTCTGTGTGGCCTCCCTCCACCTGGTCTTCCAGAGACTTCCACTGCACCCGGGGCACCAGGCCTCTGTCTCTAACCACCACCCACCCCTCCTCTCCCTGACTCCTGGGTTCCTCTCATTAGGAGAGGCTTTTCTTGAAGTTGTCTCCCACTCATGGGCCAGATAAAATGATTAGAAAACAAGCCAAAGCTGCAGCCCCTTGTCTATCCTGACTCTCAGGAGCCCACACCTGTTCCTTGGACCTGGCCGGTTCAGCAAGTTCCATTTTCTGCAACTGTGAGCCCCTGAGGGGTGATGATTGGCTGACCTGGGCAGCCTTACGGTGCCGGCCAGCCCTCCCCAGGTGTGCCTGGGTTGAGATCAATATAAATACCACTCCAGGCAGCAAGAGCCCCTGCAGCTGTGCCTGACGCCATTTTCTCTGCCCTGTCAGCAGTCTCGGGGCTGGGCTGGTGGGAGGGAGTGAGAGGCCACGGCTTTGTGGGTGGCCCAGTGTGAGTGGGGCTCTGCTGGACTTTCTGCAGCAGTTGCCAGGCTGCCACCTGCTAAAGAAGAGGATGTGTCACCCATACCTGTTGCTGGAATTTCTCCCTGGGCAGAGGTGAGGAAGGAAAAAAGCAGTGGGGGCAGGGACAGGACGGGTATCTCAGGCAGGGAAATGGAAATCTTCCAGAAGAGCACCCAGGGCCAGGGCCATCCTGGCTGGCCTACAGGCACCAAGTCAGCTGGCATGCTGTCACTCATGTGGCTCCATGGCCCTTCCTCTAGGCTTTCAAGTCCTTGTATATATTCAGGTGTTTTACCTGGGAAGGGTGGGAACAGTTCAGCCGCAACTGGCCTGGGGCTCAGCTCACGTTCACTCACAGATGCCTCGGCACGGTGCCCCAGCTTTGCAATGAGGACGCTTGTTGTGTGGGGGCTGCTGGCTGAATGGGAGACGATTCCTCACCACTGACCAACTTCAGAATTGTTTACAACTGGAGCAAGGGCCCTGATACGGTTTTCCTCTGAGTAACTGGTGGGTTCTGTTTTTTTTTCTCTTTTTCGTTTTTGGTTCAAGGTAGATTTTATTCCTCTTTTTTGTATTTACAGATATAAGCATGGAAATAATTTATTCATATAAATACATGTATGTGAAGGGAATAATTGTTTTTTCTGTTTTGTTTTTTAAATTTTATTTCTTTTTAATTTTTAATTTTATTTTATATTTTTATACAGCAGGTTCTTATTGGTTATCTATTTTATACATATAAATGTTTACATGCCAATCCCAATCTCTCAACTCCTCCCACCACCACCCCCCCAAGAGCTTTCCCCCCTTGTTGTCCATACGATTGTTGTCTACATCTGTTGCTCTATTTATGCCTTGCAAAACGGTTAATTTGTACAGTTTTTCTAGGTTCCACATATATGCATGAATATACAAGATTTGTTTTTCTCTTTCTGACTTACTTCACTCTGTATGACAGTCTCTAGATCCATCTACGTCTCTACAAATGACCCAATTTCATTCCTTTCATGGCTTAGTAATATTCCATTTTATATATGTACCACATGTTTATGCATTCGTCTGTCTGTGGCCATTTAGGTTGCTTCCATTACCTCGATATTGTAAATAGTGATGCAATGAACATTGCGGTGAATGTCTCTTTTTGATTTATGGTTTTGTCTGGGTATATGTCCAGTACTGGGATTGCTGTATCATATGGTAATTCTATTATTAGTTTCTTAAGAAACTCCATATTGTTCTCCATAGTGACTGTATCAATTTATATTCCCAACAGTAGTGGAAGAGGCTTCCTTTTCTCCACACCCATTCCAGCATTTGTTGTTTGTAGATTTTCAGATGATGCCCATTCTAACAGGTGTGAGGTGATACCTCATTGTTGAGTCCATTTCGTTGAGCAAGGGGTAGGTCTTGTCTATTACATATTTGGCTTATGGAACGGTATCTGTGCTAATTTCAAACTCTGGTTTTATGCAGCACCCCAACTCACCTTTCCCCTTAAGCAAGCATAAGTTGGTTTTCTAAACTTGAGACCCTGTTCTGTTTTGTAATTCAGTTCATGTGTAACCAAGTTTACATTCCGTGCATTAGTGATACCTTATGATGTTTCTTTTTCTGTGTGACTTATTTCACTTAGAATCATCGTGCCTCAATCTACTCATTATGCTGGTACAGGCCTGGTGACACAGATTTCATTGCTGAGTGGTATTCTGTTGTACGTAAGTACCGCAACTTCTTTATCAATTATTTGTTCTCTGGGATATTTAACTTGTACCGTAGAAGAGGTTCCTGTAAACAGAGCCATCCCAAATTTTGGGGTGGCTGTGTCTTTTTGATTTTAATTTCCCTAAGCTATAGGACCATACGTGGAAATGCCCTAGACTCTGTTGCTTTGTTTTTCAGATGTATCAGGAAACACCATACACTTCTCCAGAGTGGCTGTTGGCAATTTACATCCCTCCCATCAGCATAACAAGGCTCCTTTTTCCCCATGGCCTGTCTTGCCTTTCTGGATTTTACACTTTTTTCAGATGGCCCTTTAGACAGGGGGGAAATGACACTTCATAGTAGTTCGGATTTCCATTGCAAGCTTGCTTGGTTTGCCAAAAAGGGCGTATGTGTTTTTTCCTGAATATATTCAGGAACAAACTCATACGTCCTTTTTTGTCAAGTGCATCATTGTCGATGTTCTGCCTCTTTTCCTATGCTTTAAATGCAAATCCAGTTTACCTCCTGAAATCGGTTTCCTGAAATTCTGCCCCGCTTTCAAGTCCACTTCGCAGCCTTACTTCAATATATTTTTGGACGTTATCTGTCATTTATAACTCTGCAGGTTTGTGAATTACAGGGCCCCTGAGCTCCTCTCTTCAACTCGCTTTCTTGTGAGCTGGCCGCAAACCTGCAAGACTGCTTCAGGCCCTAATCTGCTTCTGGCAGGGCAAGCTGAGCCTTTGGTTAATTCCTCTTCCTGGTGGGAAATGAGTGTTAAATATGCCTGTCCAGACACCTACCTCACTCTCAACCCCTTGGTGATGTGGGTCCTCTGGTTTGTGGCCACCTTTGCTGGGTTCCTCACCTTTCGATGATGTGGCCCCACTAGTGTGAGGACACTCCTGCCTGGTTCTCATCCACGTGGTTATGCGGGCCCCCTGGTGAGAGTCTGTTCCTGGCTGTGTTCCTCACCCTTCTGTGAGGGAGACCCTCTGCTGATAGGTCACTCCTGCATGGCTGGCACACAATGCCTTGGTGAAGTCAGCTGTGTGGTGGCAGTTGGAGCGTGCTGGGAATCTCCGCCCCCCGGTGATGAGGGCCCTCTGACGTCAGGCCCTAACTGCTGGGCTCCCCAACTTTTCTTAGTGAGCCCAGTGATGCTCGGGCACTCCTCTTAGGTTCCCATCTCCATGGGGATGTGGGCCTTCTGCTCTGACGTTCCAACGGCTGGGTTGATCACAGTTTCATGATGTGGGCTCTCTGGTGTTAGTTCACTGTGGCCTGGATCCCATAGCCTCTGTGTTCTTGGCCGCCTGCTGGGAGGTTCCAACTGCTGGATTCCTCACTTTTTTAATTTTTTGGGCCCTCTGTTGTGAGGATCCTCCTGCCTGCCTCACTCCCAGCCCCTTCGTGATGTGTGTCCTCTGGTTTGAGGCCACATGTGCTGGGTTCCTCACCTTTCAATGATGTGGGACCAATGGTCTTAGGAGACTCCTGCCTGGTTCACATCCCCTTGGTGATGTGGGCCCTCTGTTGAGAGTCTGATCCTGGCTGGGTTCTTCACCCATCTGTGAGGTGGGCCGTCTGCTGTGAGGTCACTCCTCCCTGGCTTGCTCACCTCGCCTTGTGGACATGAGCCCTCTGGTGGCACTTGGACCCTGCTGGGAGCCTCCTCCCCTTGGTGATGAGGGCCCTCTGGCGTCAGGCCCTAAGAGCTGGGCTCCCCACATTTCGTGATGTGTGCCCAGTGGTACGAGGACACTCCATCCAGGTTCACATCCCCATTGGGATGTGGGCCTTCTGCTCTGAGGTCCCAACGCCTGGGTTGCTCACAGTTTCATGATGTGGGCTCTCTGCTGTTAGTTCACTCCTGCCTGCATCCCATAGCTTCTGTGCTCTCGGCTGCCTGCTGGGAGGTTCCAACTGCTGGATTCCTCACCTTTCTTATTCTTTGGGCCCGCTGTTTTTAAGCTACTCCTGCCTGCCTCACTCCCATTCCCTTTGTGATATGTGTCCTCTGATTTGAGGCCACATGTGCTGGGTTCCACACCTTTCAATGATGTGGCCCCACTGGAGGGAAGACAGTCCTGACTGGTTCCCATCCTCTTGCTGATGTGGGCCCTCAGGTGAGAGTCTGATCCTGGCTGGGTTCCTCACCCTTCTGTGAGGTGGGCCCTCTTCTGTGAGGTCAATCATGCCTGTCTGGCACAAGTCACCTTGGCGACGTGGGCCCTCTGGTGGCAGTTGGAGTGTGCTGGGATCCTCCTCCCCTCGGTGATGAGGGCCCTCTTGCCTTAGGCCATAACTGCTGGGCTCCCCACATTTTCTGATGTGCGCCAAGTGAGTGAGGACACTCTTGCCAGGTTCGCATCCCCATGGGGATATGGGCCTTCTGCTCTGAGGTCAAAACGGCTGGCTTGCTCACAGTACCATGATGTGGGCCCTCTGCTGTGAGTTCACTCCGGCAAGGATCCCTTATCATCGGTGCTCTGAGCCGCCTGCTGGGAGGTTCCAACTGCTGGATTCCTCAACTTTTTTATTCTATGTGCCCTCTGTTGTGAGGCTCCTCCTGCCTGCCTCGTTGCCAGCCCCTTGGTGATGACTGTCCTATAGCTTGAGGCCACATGTGCTGCGTTCCTCACCTTTCGATGATGTGGCCCCACTCGTGTGAGGACACTCCTGCCTGGTTACCATCCGCTTGGTGAGGTGGGCCCTCTGGCGAGAGTCTAATCCTGGCTGGGTTCCTCAACGTTCTGTGAGGTAAGCCCTCTGCTGTGAGGTCACTCCTGACTGGCTGGCACACGTCACCTTGGAGACGTGAGCCCTCTGGTGGCAGTTGGAGCGTGCAGGGTGCCTCCTCCTCTCGGTGATGACAGCCCTCTGGCGTCAGGCCCTAAATGGTGGGCTCCCCACATTTTCTGATGTGCGCCCAGTGGTGCGAGGACACTCCAGCCAGGTTCCCATTCCCATGGGGATGTGGGCCTTCTGCTCTGTGGTCCCAATGCCTGGGTTGCTCACAGTTTTATGATGTTGGCCCTCTGCTGTGAGTTCACTGTGGCCTGGATCCCATAGCCTCGGTGTTCTGAGCTGCCTGCTGGAAGGTCTAAATGCTGGAATCCTCACGTATTTTATATTATGTGCCCTGTGTTGTGAGGCTACTCCTGCCTGCCTCACTCCAAGGCCCTTTGTGATGTGGGTCCTCTGGTTTGAGGACACATGTGCTGGGTTCCTCACGTTAAGATGATGAGGCCCCACTGGTGTGAGGATAATCCTGACTGGTTCCCATCCCCTTTGTGATGTGGGCCCTCTGGTGAGAGTCTGATCCTGGCTGGGTTCCTCAACCATCTGTGAGGTGGGCCCTCTACTATCAGGTAACTCTTGCCTGGCTTGCTCACATCGCCTTGTTGACATGAGCCCTCTGGTGGCACTTGGACCCTGCTGGGAGCCTCCTCACCTCTGTGATGAGGGCCCTCTGACGTCAAGCCCTAACTGCTGGGCTCCCCAACTTTTCTTAGTGAGCCCAGTGATGCTCGGGCACTCCTCTTAGGTTCCCATCTCCATGGGGATGTGGGCCTTCTGCTCTGACGTTCCAACGGCTGGTTTGATCACAGTTTCATGATGTGGGCTCTCTGGTGTTAGTTCACTGTGGCCTGGATCCCATAGCCTCTGTGTTCTTGGCCGCCTGCTGGAAGGTTCCAACTGCTGGATTCCTCACTTTTTTAATTTTTTAGGCCCTCTGTTGTGAGGATCCTCCTGCCTGCCTCACTCCCAGTCCCTTCGTGATGTGTGTCCTCTGGTTTGAGGCCACATGTGCTGGGTTCCTCACCTTTCGATGATGTGGGACCAATGGTCTTAGGAGACTCCTGCCTGGTTCACATCCCCTTGGTGATGTGGGCTCTCTGTTGAGAGTCTGATCCTGGCTGGGTTCCTCACCCATCTGTGAGGTGGGCCGTCTGCTGTGAGGTCACTCCTGCCTGGCTTGCTCACCTCGCCTTGTGGACATGAGCCCTCTGGTGGCACTTGGAGCCTGCTGGGAGCCTCCTCCCCTCGGTGATGAGGGCCCTCTGGCGTCAGGCCCTAACGGCTGGGCTCCCCACATTTTGTGACGTGCGCCCAGTGGTTCGAAGACACTCCATCCAGGTTCACATACCCATTGGGATGTGGGCCTTCTGTTCTGAGGTCCCAACGGCTGGGTTGTTCACAGTTTCATGATGTGGGCTCTCTGCTGTTAGTTCACTCTGGCCTGGATGCCATAGCCTCTGTGCTCTGGGCCGCCTGCTGGAAGGTTCCAACTGCTCGATTCTTCAACTTTTGTATTCTATGGGGCCTGTGTTGCGATGCTCCTCCTGCCTGCCTCACTCGCATCCCCTTTGTGATGTGGGTCCTCTGGTTTGAGGCCACATATGCTGGGTTCCGCAACTTTCAATGATGTGGCCCCACTGGTGTGAGGACACTCCTGCCTGGTTCCCATCCCCTTGGTGATGTGGGCCTTCTGGTGACAGTCTTATCCTGGCTGGGTTCCTCACTCTTCTGTGAGGTAGGCCCTCTGCTGTGAGGTCAATCCTACCTGACTTGCACACATCACCTTGGCGACGTGGGCCCTCTGTTGGCACATGGAACCTGCTGGGAGCCTCCTGCCCTCGGTGATGACAGCTCTCTAGCATCAGGCCCTAACTGCTGGGCTCCCCACATTTTCTGATGTGAGCCCAGTGATGCCAGGACACTCCTGTCAGGTTCCCATCCCCATGGGGATGTGGGCTTTCTGCTCTGAGGTCCCAACGCCTGGGTTGCTCACAGTTTCATGATGTGGGCTCTCTGCTGTTAGTTCACTCCTGCCTGCATCCCATAGCTTCTGTGCTCTCGGCCGCCTGATGGGAGGTCCCAAATGCTGGATTCCTCACCTTTTTTATTCTTTGGGCCCTCTGTTTTTAGGCTACTCCTACCTGCCTCACTCCCATCCCCTTTGTGATGTATGTCCTCTGATATGAGGCCGCATGTGCTGGGTTCCTCACCTTTCGATGATGTGGCCCCACTGGTGAGAGGACAGTCCTGACTGGTTCCCATCCCCTTGGTGTTGTGGGCCTTCTGGCAAGAGTCTCATCCTACCTCGGTTCCTCACCCTTCTGTGAGATAGGCCCTCTGTTGTGAGGTCACTACTGCCTGGCTGGCGCATGCCACCTTGTAGACGTGGGCCCTCTTTTGGCAGTTGGAACCTGCTGGGAGTCTCCTCCCCTCAGTTATGAGGGCCCCCTGGCGTCAGGCCCTAACTGCTGGGCTCCTAACATTTTCTGATATGTGCTAAGTGGTGCGAAGCCACTCCTGCCAGGTTCCCATCCCAATGGGGATGTGGGCCTTCTGTTCTGAGGTCCCAACGGCTGGGCTGCTCACAGGTTCATGATGTGGGCCCTCTGCTGTGAGTTCACTGCGGCCTGGATCCCATAGCCTCAGTGCTCTGGGCCGCTTGCTGGGAGGTTCCAACTGCTGGATTCCTCAACTTTTATATTCTATGGACCCTGTGATGTGAGGCCAGTCCTGCCAGCCTCATTCCGAACCCCTTGGTGATGTGGTTCCTCTGGTTTGAGGCTACATGTGCTGGGATCCTCACCTTTCGATGATGTTGTCCCACTGATGTGGGGACACTCCTTCCTGGTTCCCTTCCCCTTGGTGATGTGGGCCTTCTGGTGAGAGTCTGATCCTGGCTGTGTTCCTCACCCTTCTGTGAGGTGGGGCCTCTGCTGTGAGGTCACTCCTGCCGGGCTGGCACACATCGCCTTGGTGACGTTGGCCCTCTGGTGGCAGCTGGAGCCTGCTGGGAGCCTCCCCCCCTCGGTGATGAGTGCCCTCTAGCGTCAGGCCCTAACTTCTGAGCACCCCACGTTTTCTGATGTGAGCCCAGTGATGCCAGGACACTCCTGTCATGTTCCCATCACCATGGGGATGTGGACCTTCTGCTCTGAGGTCCCAATGTCTGGGTTGCTCACAGTTTCATGATGTGGGCTGTCTGGTGTTAGTTCACTCTGGCTTGGATCCCCTAGCCTCTGTGCTCTGGGCCGCCTGCTGGGAGGTTGCAACTGCTGGATTCCTCACCTTCCTTATTTTTGGGCCCTCTGTTGTGAGGCTCCTCCTGCCTGCCTCACCCCCAGCCTCTTGGTGATGTGTGTCCTATGGTTTGAAGCCACGTGTTCTGGGTTCCTCACCTTTAGATGATGTGGCCCTACTCATGTGAGGACACTCCTGCCTGGTTCCAATCCATTTGGTGATGTGGGCCCTCTGGTGCGAGTCTGATCCTGACTGGGTTCGTCACACTTCTCTGAGGTGGGCCCTCTGCTGTGAGGTCATTCGTGCCTGGTTGGCACACATCGCCTTGGTGACGTCAGCCCTCTGGTGGCCGTTGGAGCCTGCTGGGAGCCTCCTTCCCTTGGTGATGAGGGTCCTCTGGCGTCAGGCTCTAACTGCTGGTCTCCCAAAATTTTCTGATACGTTTTCAGTGGTGCGAGGACACTCCTACCAGATTTATATCCCCATGGGGATGTGGACCTCCTGCTCTGAGGTCTCAATGGCTGGGTTGCTCAGTTTCATGACATGGGCCCTCTTCTGTGAGTTCACTGTGGCCTGGATCCCATAGCCTCGGTGCTCTGGGCCCCCTGCTGGGAGGTTCCAACTGCTGGATTCCTCACTTTTTTATTCTATGGGCCCAGTGTTGTGAGGCTACTCCTGCCTGCCTCACTCCGAGGCCCTTAGTGATGTGGGTCCTCTGGTTTGAGGACACATGTGCTGAGTACCTCACCTTTCGATGATGTGGCCCCACTGGTGTGAAGACACTCCTGCCTGGTTCCCATCCCCTTGGTGATGTGGGCCCTCTGGTGAGAGTCTGATGTTGGCTGGGTTTCTCACCTTTCTGTGAGGTGGGATCTCTGCTGTGAGGTAACTCCTGCCTGGCTTGCTCACGTTGCCTTGACAACATGAGCCCTCAGGTGGCAGTTGGAGCCTGCTGGGAATCTCCTCCCCTCGGTTATGAGAGCTCTGGATAAAACACATATGTCCTTTTTTGCCAAGTGCATTATTTTCCAAGTTCTGTCTCTTTTCCTATGCTTTAAATGCAATTCCTATCTACCTCCTGAAATCGGTTTCCTGCAATTCTGCACCGCTTTTGAGTCCTCTTGGCGGCCTTACTTCAATATATTTTTGGACGATAGCTGTCATTTATAACTCTGCAGGTTTGTGAATGACAGTGCCCCTGAGCTCCTTTCTTCAACTCGCTTTCTTGTGAGCTGGCCGCAACACTGCAGGATTGCTTCAGGCCCTAGTGTGGTTCCGGCATGGCACGCTGAGCCTTTGGTTAATTCCTCTTCCTGGTGGGAAATGAGAGTTAAATTTGCCCGTCCAGACACCTCCAGCTAGTCTCTCATTGGTTCTCCCTATTCCTGTTCATTTTCCGCAGAAATTGCAAACTGGGCCAAACAGGAGGTTAAAGGCACTGACTCTCCAAGTGGGGAGAGTGTTAGTAAAGCGTCTGGAATGTTGCACCCGAGTACCAGGGGACGAAAACTGAGACACCTTTGAACACGTTTCCTAATCACACGGTGGATCATACTCTGGGTTCCACATGCATGTTTTAGCTGAAGGAAGAATCCCTTAAACCTGGAGAGTTGAGACCCATGGAATGGGTACCATGCAATATGACTTCAAAGAGTGTGCATTTGCTCACCGATCCTCACCAATCCTATCACTGCTGCGTTTATGCCGCTGTACACACGCTTGATTCTCTTTCGGAGACATATAAATCCATAGGTTTTAAGATTCTTACTAGTCAGGTATATTCTTAGGCGTTTAATATGGGGTGTTGAGACCACTTCGTTGAGCAAGGAGTAGGTCTTGTCTATTACATATTTGGCTTATGGAACAGTATCTGTGCTAATTTCAATCTCTGGTTTTATGCAGCACCCCAACTCACCTTTCCCCTTAAGCAAGCATAAGTTGGTTTTCTACATTTGAGACCCTGTTCTGTTTTGTAATTCAGTTTCTGTGTAGCCAAGTTTACATTCCGTGTAGTAGTGATATCTTATGATCTTTCTTTTTCTGTGTGACTTATTTCACTTAGAATCATCATACCTGAATCCACTCGTTATGCTACGACGGGCCTGATGACATAGATTTCATTGCTGAGTGATATTGCATTGTACGTAAGTACCACAACTTCTTTATCCATTTTTCGCTTTCTGTGATATTGAACTTGTACCGTAAACGAGGTTCTTGTAAACAGAACCATCCTAAACTTTGGGGTGGCTGTGTCTTTTTGACTTTAATTTCCCTAAGCTATAGGACCATAAGTGGAAGTGCCCTAGGCTCTGTTGCTTTGTTTTTTAGATGTTTCAGGAAACACCATACACTTCTCCAGAGTGGCTGTTGGCAATTTACATCCCGCCCATCAGCATAACAAGGCTCCCAGTTCTCCATGGCCTGTCCTGCCTTTCTGGATTTTACACTTTTTTCAGATGGCCCTTTTGACCGGGGGGCAGTGAGACTTCATTGTAGTGCAGATTTCCTTTGCAAGCTTGCTTGGTTGGCCAAAAAGGGCGTATGCGTTTTTTCCTGAATATATTCAGGAAAAAACGCATACGCACTTTTTGGCCAAGTGCATCATTGTGGACGTTCTGCCTCTTTTCCTATGCTTTACATGCAATTCCAGTCTACCTCCTGAAATCAGTTTCCTGCATTTCTGCCCCGCTTTCAAGTCCTCTTGGCAGCCTTACTCCAATATATTTTTGGACGATAGCTGTCATTTATAGCTCTGTAGGTCTGTGAATGACAGTGCCCCTGAGCTCCTTTCTTCAACTCGCTTTCTTGTGAGCTGGCCGCAACACCGCAGGATTGCTTCAGGCCCTAGTGTGGTTCCGGCACGGCACGCTGAGCCTTTGGTTCATTCCTCTTCCTGGTGGGAAATGAGAGTTAAATTTGCCCGTCCAGACACCTCCAGCTAGTCTCTCATTGGTTCTCCCTATTCCTGTTCATTTTTTACAGAAATTGCAAACTGCGCCAAACAGGAGGTTAAAGGCACTGACTCTACAAGTGGGGAGAGTGTTAGTAAAGCGTCTGGAATGTTGCACCCGAGTACCGGGGGACGAATACTGAGACACATTTGAACACGTTTTCCGATCACACGCTGGATCATAATCTGGGTTCCACATGCATGATTTAGCTGAAGGAAGAATCCCTTAAACCTGGAGAATTGAGACCCATAAAATGTGTACCATGCAATATGACTTCAAAGGGTCTGCATTTGCTCACCAATCCTCACCAATCCTATCACTGCTGCGTTTATGCCGCTGTACACACGCTTGATTCTCTTTCGGAGACATATAAAACCATAGGTTTTAAGATTCTTACTAGTCAGGTATATTCTTAGGCGTTTAATATGGGGTGTTGAGTCCAGTTCATTGAGCAAGGAGTAGCTCTTGTCTATTACATATTTGGCTTATGGAACGGTATCTGTGCTAATTTCAATCTCTGGTTTTATGCAGCACCCCAACTCACCTTTCCCCTTAAGTAAGCATAAGTTGGTTTCCTACATTTGAGACCCTGTTCTGTTTTGTAATTCAGTTCCTGTGTAGCCAAGTTTATATTCGGTGTAGTAGTGATATCTTATGATGTTTCTTTTTCTGTGTGACTTATTTCACTTAAAATCATCGTACCTGAATCCACTCATGCTGCTATGGGCCTCATGACATAGATTTCATTACTGAGTGATATTGCATTGTACGTAAGTACCACAAGTTCTTTATCCATTTTTCGCTTTCTGCGATATTGAACTTGTACCGTAAACGAGGTTCTTGTAAACAGAGCCGTCCCAAACATTGGGGTGGCTGTGTCATTTTGATTTTAATTTCCCTAAGCTATAGGAACATAAGTGGAAGTGCCCTAGGCTCTGTTGCTTTGTTTTTTAGATGTTTCAGGAAACACCATACACTTCTCCAGAGTGGCTGTTGGCAATTTACATCCCGCCCAACAGCATAACAAGGCTCCCAGTTCTCCATGGCCTGTCCTGCCTTTCTGGATTTTACACTTTTTTCTGATGGCCCTTTTGACCGGGGGGCAGTGAGACTTCATTGTAGTGCAGATTTCCTTTGCAAGCTTGCTTGGTTGGCCAAAAAGGGCGTATGCGTTTTTTCCTGAATATATTCAGGAAAAAACGCATACGCCCTTTTTGGCCAAGTGCATCATTGTGGACGTTCTGCCTCTTTTCCTATGCTTTACATGCAATTCCAGTCTACCTCCTGAAATCGGTTTCCTGCAATTCTGCCCCGCTTTCAATTCCTCTTGGCAGCCTTACTTCAATATATTTTTGGACGATAGCTGTCATTTATAACTCTGCAGGTCTGTGAATGACAGTGCCCCTGAGCTCCTTTCTTCAACTCGCTTTCTTGTGAGCTGACCGCAACACCGCAGCATTGCTTCAGGCCCTAGTGTGGTTCCGGCATGGCACGCTGAGCCTTTGGTTAATTCCTCTTCCTGTTTGGAAATGAGAGTTAAATTTGCCCTTCCAGAAACCTCCAGCTAGTCTCTCATTGGTTCTCCCTATTCCTGTTCATTTTCCACAGAAATTGCAAACTGGGCCAAACAGGAGGTTAAAGGCACTGACTCTCCAAGTGGGGAGAGTGTTAGTAAAGCGTCTGGAATTTTGCACCCGAGTACCAGGGGACGAAAACTGAGACACATTTGAACACGTTTCCCAATCACACGGTGGATCATACTCTGGGTTCCACATGCATGTTTTAGCTGAAGGAAGAATCCCTTAAACCTGGAGAGTTGAGACCCATGGAATGGGTACCATGCAATATAACTTCAAAGGGTCTGCGTTTGCTCACCGAACCTCACCAATCCTATCACTGCTGCGTTTATGCCGCTGTACACACGCTTGATTCTCTTTCGGAGACATATAAATCCATAGGTTTTAAGATTCTTACTAGTCAGGTATATTCTTAGGCGTTTAATATGGGGTGTTGAGTCCACTTCATTGAGCAAGGAGTAGCTCTTGTCTATTACATATTTGGCTTATGGAACGGTATCTGTGCTAATTTCAATCTCTGGTTTTATGCAGCACCCCAACTCACCTTTCCCCTTAAGCAAGCATAAGTTGGTTTTCTACATTTGAGACCCTGTTCTGTTTTGTAATTCAGTTCCTGTGTAGCCAAGTTTACATTCCGTGTAGTAGTGATATCTTATGAAGTTTCTTTTCTGTGTGACTTATTTCACTTAGAATCATCGTAGCTGAATCCACTCATTATGCTGCTACGGGCCTGATGACATAGATTTCATTGCTGAGTGATATTGCATTATACTTAAGTACCACAACTTCTTTATCCATTTTCGCTTTCTGTGATATTGAACTTGTACCGTAAACGAGGTTCTTGTAAAAAGAGCCATCCCAAACTTTGGGGTGGCTGTGTCTTTTTGATTTTAATTTCCTTAAGCTATAGGACCATAAGCGGAAGTGCCCTAGGCTCTGTTGCTTTGTTTTTTAGATGTTTCAGGAAACACCATACACTTCTCCAGAGTGGCTGTTGGCAATTTACATCCCGCCCATCAGCATAACAAGGCTCCCAGTTCTCCATGGCCTGTCCTGCCTTTATGGATTTTACACTTTTTTCAGATGGCCCTTTTGACCAGGGGGCAGTGAGACTTCATTGTAGTGCACATTTCCTTTGCAAGCTTGCTTGGTTGGCCAAAAAGGGCGTATGCGTTTTTTCCTGAATATATTCAGGAAAAAACGCATACGCCCTTTTTGGCCAAGGGCATCATTGTGGACGTTCTGCCTCTTTTCCTATGCTTTACATGCAATTCCAGTCTACCTCCTGAAATCGGTTTCCTGCAATTCTGCCCCGCTTTCAAGTCCTCTTGGCAGCCTTACTTCAATATATTTTTGGACGATAGCTGTCATTTATAACTCTGCAGGTCTGTGAATGACAGTGCCCCTGAGCTCCTTTCTTCAACTCGCTTTCTTGTGAGCTGGCCGCAACACCGCAGCATTGCTTCAGGCCCTAGTGTTGTTCCGGCATGGCACGCTGAGCCTTTCGTTAATTCCTCTTCCTGGTTGGAAATGAGAGTTAAATTTGCCCTTCCAGAAACCTCCAGCTAGTCTCTCATTGGTTCTCCCTATTCCTGTTCATTTTCCACAGAAATTGCAAACTGGGCCAAACAGGAGGTTAAAGGCACTGACTCTCCAAGTGGGGAGAGTGTTAGTAAAACGTCTGGAATGTTGCACCCGAGTACCAGGGGACGAAAACTGAGACACATTTGAACACGTTTCCCGATCACACGGTGGATCATACTCTGGGTTCCACATGCATGTTTTAGCTAAAGGAAGAATCCCTTAAACCTGGAGAGTTGAGACCCATGGAATGGGTACCATGCAATATAACTTCAAAGGGTCTGCGTTTGCTCACCGAACCTCACCAATCCTATCACTGCTGCGTTTATGCTGCTGTACACACGCTTGATTCTCTTTTGGAGACATATAAATCCATAGGTTTTAAGATTCTTACTAGTCAGGTATATTCTTAGGCGTTTAATATGGGGTGTTGAGTCCACTTCATTGAACAAGGAGTAGCTCTTGTCTATTACATATTTGGCTTATGGAACAGTATCTGTGCTAATTTCAATCTCTGGTTTTATGCAGCACCCCAACTCACCTTTCCCCTTAAGCAAGCATAAGTTGGTTTTCTACATTTGAGACCCTGTTCTGTTTTGTAATTCAGTTCCTGTGTAGCCAAGTTTACAT
Source organism: Grampus griseus (assembly GCF_964374135.1). Classification (NCBI taxonomy): domain Eukaryota; kingdom Metazoa; phylum Chordata; class Mammalia; order Artiodactyla; family Delphinidae; genus Grampus; species Grampus griseus. The sequence goes on from NW_028132733.1 coordinate 23,341, forward strand.
TCCGTGTAGTAGTGATATCTTATGAAGTTTCTTTTCTGTGTGACTTATTTCACTTAGAATCATCGTAGCTGAATCCACTCATTATGCTGCTACGGGCCTGATGACATAGATTTCATTGCTGAGTGATATTGCATTATACTTAAGTACCACAACTTCTTTATCCATTTTCGCTTTCTGTGATATTGAACTTGTACCGTAAACGAGGTTCTCGTAAAAAGAGCCGTCCCAAACTTTGGGGTGGCTGTGTCTTTTTGATTTTAATTTCCCTAAGCTATAGGACCATAAGCGGAAGTGACCTAGGCTCTGTTGCTTTGTTTTTTAGATGTTTCAGGAAACACCATACACTTCTCCAGAGTGGCTGTTGGCAATTTACATCCCGCCCATCAGCATAACAAGGCTCCCAGTTCTCCATGGCCTGTCCTGCCTTTATGGATTTTACACTTTTTTCAGATGGCCCTTTTGACCGGGGGGCAGTGAGACTTCATTGTAGTGCAGATTTCCTTTGCAACCTTTCTTGGTTGGCCAAAAAGGGCGTATGCGTTTTTTCCTGAATATATTCAGGAAAAAACGCATACGCCCTTTTTGGCCAAGTGCATCATTGTGGACGTTCTGCCTCTTTTCCTATGCTTTACATGCAATTCCAGTCTACCTCCTGAAATCGGTTTCCTGCAATTCTGCCCCGCTTTCAAGTCCTCTTGGCAGCCTTACTTCAATATATTTTTGGACGATAGCTGTCATTTATAACTCTGCAGGTCTGTGAATGACAGTGCCCCTGAGCTCCTTTCTTCAACTCGCTTTCTTGTGAGCTGGCCGCAACACCGCAGCATTGCTTCAGGCCCTAGTGTTGTTCCGGCATGGCACGCTGAGCCTTTCGTTAATTCCTCTTCCTGGTTGGAAATGAGAGTTAAATTTGCCCTTCCAGAAACCTCCAGCTAGTCTCTCATTGGTTCTCCCTATTCCTGTTCATTTTCCACAGAAATTGCAAACTTGGCCAAACAGGAGGTTAAAGGCACTGACTCTCCAAGTGGGGAGAGTGTTAGTAAAACGTCTGGAATGTTGCACCCGAGTACCAGGGGACGAAAACTGAGACACATTTGAACACGTTTCCCGATCACACGGTGGATCATACTCTGGGTTCCACATGCATGTTTTAGCTAAAGGAAGAATCCCTTAAACCTGGAGAGTTGAGACCCATGGAATGGGTACCATGCAATATAACTTCAAAGGGTCTGCGTTTGCTCACCGAACCTCACCAATCCTATCACTGCTGCGTTTATGCCGCTGTACACACGCTTGATTCTCTTTTGGAGACATATAAATCCATAGGTTTTAAGATTCTTACTAGTCAGGTATATTCTTAGGCGTTTAATATGGGGTGTTGAGTCCACTTCATTGAACAAGGAGTAGCTCTTGTCTATTACATATTTGGCTTATGGAACAGTATCTGTGCTAATTTCAATCTCTGGTTTTATGCAGCACCCCAACTCACCTTTCCCCTTAAGCAAGCATAAGTTGGTTTTCTACATTTGAGACCCTGTTCTGTTTTGTAATTCAGTTCCTGTGTAGCCAAGTTTACATTCCGTGTAGTAGTGATATCTTATGAAGTTTCTTTTCTGTGTGACTTATTTCACTTAGAATCATCGTAGCTGAATCCACTCATTATGCTGCTACGGGCCTGATGACATAGATTTCATTGCTGAGTGATATTGCATTATACTTAAGTACCACAACTTCTTTATCCATTTTCGCTTTCTGTGATATTGAACTTGTACCGTAAATGAGGTTCTTGTAAAAAGAGCCATCCCAAACATTGGGGTGGCTGTGTCATTTTGATTTTAATTTCCCTAAGCTATAGGACCATAAGTGGAAGTGCCCTAGGCTCTGTTGCTTTGTTTTTTAGATGTTTCAGGAAACACCATACACTTCTCCAGAGTGGCTGTTGGCAATTTACATCCCGCCCAACAGCATAACAAGGCTCCCAGTTCTCCATGGCCTGTCCTGCCTTTCTGGACTTTACACTTTTTTCTGATGGCCCTTTTGACCGGGGGGCAGTGAGACTTCATTGTAGTGCAGATTTCCTTTGCAAGCTTGCTTGGTTGGCCAAAAAGGGCGTATGCGTTTTTTCCTGAATATATTCAGGAAAAAACGCATACGCCCTTTTTGGCCAAGTGCATCATTGTGGACGTTCTGCCTCTTTTCCTATGCTTTACATGCAATTCCAGTCTACCTCCTGAAATCGGTTTCCTGCAATTCTGCCCCGCTTTCAAGTCCTCTTGGCAGCCTTACTTCAATATATTTTTGGACGATAGCTGTCATTTATAACTCTGCAGGTCTGTGAATGACAGTGCCCCTGAGCTCCTTTCTTCAACTCGCTTTCTTGTGAGCTGACCGCAACACCGCAGCATTGCTTCAGGCCCTAGTGTGGTTCCGGCATGGCACGCTGAGCCTTTGGTTAATTCCTCTTCCTGGTTGGAAATGAGAGTTAAATTTGCCCTTCCAGAAACCTCCAGCTAGTCTCTCATTGGTTCTCCCTATTCCTGTTCATTTTCCACAGAAATTGCAAACTGGGCCAAACAGGAGGTTAAAGGCCCTGACTCTCCAAGTGGGGAGAGTGTTAGTAAAGCGTCTGGAATTTTGTACCCGAGTACCAGGGGACGAAAACTGAGACACATTTGAACACGTTTCCCAATCACACGGTGGATCATACTCTGGGTTCCACATGCATGTTTTAGCTGAAGGAAGAATCCCTTAAACCTGGAGAGTTGAGACCCATGGAATGGGTACCATGCAATATAACTTCAAAGGGTCTGCGTTTGCTCACCGAACCTCACCAATCCTATCACTGCTGCGTTTATGCCGCTGTACACACGCTTGATTCTCTTTCGGAGACATATAAATCCATAGGTTTTAAGATTCTTACTAGTCAGGTATATTCTTAGGCGTTTAATATGGGGTGTTGAGTCCACTTCATTGAGCAAGGAGTAGCTCTTGTCTATTACATATTTGGCTTATGGAACGGTATCTGTGCTAATTTCAATCTCTGGTTTTATGCAGCACCCCAACTCACCTTTCCCCTTAAGCAAGCATAAGTTGGTTTTCTACATTTGAGACCCTGTTCTGTTTTGTAATTCAGTTCCTGTGTAGCCAAGTTTACATTCCGTGTAGTAGTGATATCTTATGAAGTTTCTTTTCTGTGTGACTTATTTCACTTAGAATCATCGTAGCTGAATCCACTCATTATGCTGCTACGGGCCTGATGACATAGATTTCATTGCTGAGTGATATTGCATTATACTTAAGTACCACAACTTCTTTATCCATTTTCGCTTTCTGTGATATTGAACTTGTACCGTAAACGAGGTTCTTGTAAAAAGAGCTGTCCCAAACTTTGGGGTGGCTGTGTCTTTTTGATTTTAATTTCCCTAAGCTATAGGACCATAAGCGGAAGTGCCCTAGGCTCTGTTGCTTTGTTTTTTAGATGTTTCAGGAAACACCATACACTTCTCCAGAGTGGCTGTTGGCAATTTACATCCCGCCCATCAGCATAACAAGGCTCCCAGTTCTCCATGGCCTGTCCTGCCTTTATGGATTTTACACTTTTTTCAGATGGCCCTTTTGACCGGGGGGCAGTGAGACTTCATTGTAGTGCAGATTTCCTTTGCAACCTTGCTTGGTTGGCCAAAAAGGGCGTATGCGTTTTTTCCTGAATATATTCAGGAAAAAACGCATACGCCCTTTTTGGCCAAGTGCATCATTGTGGACGTTCTGCCTCTTTTCCTATGCTTTACATGCAATTCCAGTCTACCTCCTGAAATCGGTTTCCTGCAATTCTGCCCCGCTTTCAAGTCCTCTTGGCAGCCTTACTTCAATATATTTTTGGACGATAGCTGTCATTTATAACTCTGCAGGTCTGTGAATGACAGTGCCCCTGAGCTCCTTTCTTCAACTCGCTTTCTTGTGAGCTGGCCGCAACACCGCAGCATTGCTTCAGGCCCTAGTGTGGTTCCGGCATGGCACGCTGAGCCTTTGGTTAATTCCTCTTCCTGGTTGGAAATGAGAGTTAAATTTGCCCTTCCAGAAACCTCCAGCTAGTCTCTCATTGGTTCTCCCTATTCCTGTTTATTTTCCACAGAAATTGCAAACTGGGCCAAACAGGAGGTTAAAGGCACTGACTCTCCAAGTGGGGAGAGTGTTAGTAAAGCGTCTGGAATGTTGCACCCGAGTACCAGGGGACGAAAACTGAGACACATTTGAACACGTTTCCCAATCACACGGTGGATCATACTCTGGGTTCCACATGCATGTTTTAGCTGAAGGAAGAATCCCTTAAACCTGGAGAGTTGAGACCCATGGAATGGGTACCATGCAATATAACTTCAAAGGGTCTGCGTTTGCTCACCGAACCTCACCAATCCTATCACTGCTGCGTTTATGCCGCTGTACACACGCTTGATTCTCTTTCGGAGACATATAAATCCATAGGTTTTAAGATTCTTACTAGTCAGGTATATTCTTAGGCGTTTAATATGGGGTGTTGAGTCCACTTCACTGAACAAGGAGTAGCTCTTGTCTATTACATATTTGGCTTATGGAACAGTATCTGTGCTAATTTCAATCTCTGGTTTTATGCAGCACCCCAACTCACCTTTCCCCTTAAGCAAGCATAAGTTGGTTTTCTACATTTGAGACCCTGTTCTGTTTTGTAATTCAGTTCCTGTGTAGCCAAGTTTACATTCCGTGTAGTAGTGATATCTTATGAAGTTTCTTTTCTGTGTGACTTATTTCACTTAGAATCATCGTAGCTGAATCCACTCATTATGCTGCTACGGGCCTGATGACATAGATTTCATTGCTGAGTGATATTGCATTATACTTAAGTACCACAACTTCTTTATCCATTTTCGCTTTCTGTGATATTGAACTTGTACCGTAAACGAGGTTCTTGTAAAAAGAGCCGTCCCAAACTTTGGGGTGGCTGTGTCATTTTGATTTTAATTTCCCTAAGCTATAGGACCATAAGCGGAAGTGCCCTAGGCTCTGTTGCTTTGTTTTTTAGATGTTTCAGGAAACACCATACACTTCTCCAGAGTGGCTGTTGGCAATTTACATCCCGCCCATCAGCATAACAAGGCTCCCAGTTCTCCATGGCCTGTCCTGCCTTTATGGATTTTACACTTTTTTCAGATGGCCCTTTTGACCGGGGGGCAGTGAGACTTCATTGTAGTGCAGATTTCCTTTGCAACCTTGCTTGGTTGGCCAAAAAGGGCGTATGCGTTTTTTCCTGAATATATTCAGGAAAAAACGCATACGCCCTTTTTGGCCAAGTGCATCATTGTGGACATTCTGCCTCTTTTCCTATGCTTTACATGCAATTCCAGTCTACCTCCTGAAATCGGTTTCCTGCAATTCTGCCCCGCTTTCAAGTCCTCTTGGCAGCCTTACTTCAATATATTTTTGGACGATAGCTGTCATTTATAACTCTGCAGGTCTGTGAATGACAGTGCCCCTGAGCTCCTTTCTTCAACTCGCTTTCTTGTGAGCTGGCCGCAACACCGCAGCATTGCTTCAGGCCCTAGTGTTGTTCCGGCATGGCACGCTGAGCCTTTCGTTAATTCCTCTTCCTGGTTGGAAATGAGAGTTAAATTTGCCCTTCCAGAAACCTCCAGCTAGTCTCTCATTGGTTCTCCCTATTCCTGTTCATTTTCCACAGAAATTGCAAACTGGGCCAAACAGGAGGTTAAAGGCACTGACTCTCCAAGTGGGGAGAGTGTTAGTAAAACGTCTGGAATGTTGCACCCGAGTACCAGGGGACGAAAACTGAGACACATTTGAACACGTTTCCCGATCACACGGTGGATCATACTCTGGGTTCCACATGCATGTTTTAGCTAAAGGAAGAATCCCTTAAACCTGGAGAGTTGAGACCCATGGAATGGGTACCATGCAATATAACTTCAAAGGGTCTGCGTTTGCTCACCGAACCTCACCAATCCTATCACTGCTGCGTTTATGCCGCTGTACACACGCTTGATTCTCTTTTGGAGACATATAAATCCATAGGTTTTAAGATTCTTACTAGTCAGGTATATTCTTAGGCGTTTAATATGTGGTGTTGAGTCCACTTCATTGAACAAGGAGTAGCTCTTGTCTATTACATATTTGGCTTATGGAACAGTATCTGTGCTAATTTCAATCTCTGGTTTTATGCAGCACCCCAACTCACCTTTCCCCTTAAGCAAGCATAAGTTGGTTTTCTACATTTGAGACCCTGTTCTGTTTTGTAATTCAGTTCCTGTGTAGCCAAGTTTACATTCCGTGTAGTAGTGATATCTTATGAAGTTTCTTTTCTGTGTGACTTATTTCACTTAGAATCATCGTAGCTGAATCCACTCATTATGCTGCTACGGGCCTGATGACATAGATTTCATTGCTGAGTGATATTGCATTATACTTAAGTACCACAACTTCTTTATCCATTTTCGCTTTCTGTGATATTGAACTTGTACCGTAAATGAGGTTCTTGTAAAAAGAGCCATCCCAAACTTTGGGGTGGCTGTGTCTTTTAGATTTTAATTTCCTTAAGCTATAGGACCATAAGCGGAAGTGCCCTAGGCTCTGTTGCTTTGTTTTTTAGATGTTTCAGGAAACACCATACACTTCTCCAGAGTGGCTGTTGGCAATTTACATCCCGCCCATCAGCATAACAAGGCTCCCAGTTCTCCATGGCCTGTCCTGCCTTTATGGATTTTACACTTTTTTCAGATGGCCCTTTTGACCGGGGGGCAGTGAGACTTCATTGTAGTGCAGATTTCCTTTGCAACCTTGCTTGGTTGGCCAAAAAGGGCGTATGCGTTTTTTCCTGAATATATTCAGGAAAAAACGCATACGCCCTTTTTGGCCAAGTGCATCATTGTGGACATTCTGCCTCTTTTCCTATGCTTTACATGCAATTCCAGTCTACCTCCTGAAATCGGTTTCCTGCAATTCTGCCCCGCTTTCAAGTCCTCTTGGCAGCCTTACTTCAATATATTTTTGGACGATAGCTGTCATTTATAACTCTGCAGGTCTGTGAATGACAGTGCCCCTGAGCTCCTTTCTTCAACTCGCTTTCTTGTGAGCTGGCCGCAACACCGCAGCATTGCTTCAGGCCCTAGTGTTGTTCCGGCATGGCACGCTGAGCCTTTCGTTAATTCCTCTTCCTGGTTGGAAATGAGAGTTAAATTTGCCCTTCCAGAAACCTCCAGCTAGTCTCTCATTGGTTCTCCCTATTCCTGTTCATTTTCCACAGAAATTGCAAACTGGGACAAACAGGAGGTTAAAGGCACTGACTCTCCAAGTGGGGAGAGTGTTAGTAAAACGTCTGGAATGTTGCACCCGAGTACCAGGGGACGAAAACTGAGACACATTTGAACACGTTTCCCGATCACACGGTGGATCATACTCTGGGTTCCACATGCATGTTTTAGCTAAAGGAAGAATCCCTTAAACCTGGAGAGTTGAGACCCATGGAATGGGTACCATGCAATATAACTTCAAAGGGTCTGCGTTTGCTCACCGAACCTCACCAATCCTATCACTGCTGCGTTTATGCCGCTGTACACACGCTTGATTCTCTTTTGGAGACATATAAATCCATAGGTTTTAAGATTCTTACTAGTCAGGTATATTCTTAGGCGTTTAATATGTGGTGTTGAGTCCACTTCATTGAACATGGAGTAGCTCTTTTCTATTACATATTTGGCTTATGGAACAGTATCTGTGCTAATTTCAATCTCTGGTTTTATGCAGCACCCCAACTCACCTTTCCCCTTAAGCAAGCATAAGTTGGTTTTCTACATTTGAGACCCTGTTCTGTTTTGTAATTCAGTTCCCGTGTAGCCAAGTTTACATTCCGTGTAGTAGTGATATCTTATGAAGTTTCTTTTCTGTGTGACTTATTTCACTTAGAATCATCGTAGCTGAATCCACTCATTATGCTGCTACGGGCCTGATGACATAGATTTCATTGCTGAGTGATATTGCATTATACTTAAGTACCACAACTTCTTTATCCATTTTCGCTTTCTGTGATATTGAACTTGTACCGTAAATGAGGTTCTTGTAAAAAGAGCCATCCCAAACTTTGGGGTGGCTGTGTCTTTTAGATTTTAATTTCCTTAAGCTATAGGACCATAAGCGGAAGTGCCCTAGGCTCTGTTGCTTTGTTTTTTAGATGTTTCAGGAAACACCATACACTTCTCCAGAGTGGCTGTTGGCAATTTACATCCCGCACATCAGCATAACAAGGCTCCCAGTTCTCCATGGCCTGTCCTGCCTTTCTGGATTTTACACTTTTTTCAGATGGCCCTTTTGACCAGGGGGCAGTGAGACTTCATTGTAGTGCACATTTCCTTTGCAAGCTTGCTTGGTTGGCCAAAAAGGGCGTATGCGTTTTTTCCTGAATATATTCAGGAAAAAACGCATACGCCCTTTTTGGCCAAGTGCATCATTGTGGACGTTCTGCCTCTTTTCCTATGCTTTACATGCAATTCCAGTCTACCTCCTGAAATCGGTTTCCTGCAATTCTGCCCCGCTTTCAAGTCCTCTTGGCAGCCTTACTTCAATATATTTTTGGACGATAGCTGTCATTTATAACTCTGCAGGTCTGTGAATGACAGTGCCCCTGAGCTCCTTTCTTCAACTCGCTTTCTTGTGAGCTGGCCGCAACACCGCAGCATTGCTTCAGGCCCTAGTGTTGTTCCGGCATGGCACGCTGAGCCTTTGGTTAATTCCTCTTCCTGGTTGGAAATGAGAGTTAAATTTGCCCTTCCAGAAACCTCCAGCTAGTCTCTCATTGGTTCTCCCTATTCCTGTTCATTTTCCACAGAAATTGCAAACTGGGACAAACAGGAGGTTAAAGGCACTGACTCTCCAAGTGGGGAGAGTGTTAGTAAAACGTCTGGAATGTTGCACCCGAGTACCAGGGGACGAAAACTGAGACACATTTGAACACGTTTCCCGATCACACGGTGGATCATACTCTGGGTTCCACATGCATGTTTTAGCTAAAGGAAGAATCCCTTAAACCTGGAGAGTTGAGACCCATGGAATGGGTACCATGCAATATAACTTCAAAGGGTCTGCGTTTGCTCACCGAACCTCACCAATCCTATCACTGCTGCGTTTATGCCGCTGTACACACGCTTGATTCTCTTTTGGAGACATATAAATCCATAGGTTTTAAGATTCTTACTAGTCAGGTATATTCTTAGGCGTTTAATATGTGGTGTTGAGTCCACTTCATTGAACAAGGAGTAGCTCTTTTCTATTACATATTTGGCTTATGGAACAGTATCTGTGCTAATTTCAATCTCTGGTTTTATGCAGCACCCCAACTCACCTTTCCCCTTAAGCAAGCATAAGTTGGTTTTCTACATTTGAGACCCTGTTCTGTTTTGTAATTCAGTTCCTGTGTAGCCAAGTTTACATTCCGTGTAGTAGTGATATCTTATGAAGTTTCTTTTCTGTGTGACTTATTTCACTTAGAATCATCGTAGCTGAATCCACTCATTATGCTGCTACGGGCCTGATGACATAGATTTCATTGCTGAGTGATATTGCATTATACTTAAGTACCACAACTTCTTTATCCATTTTCGCTTTCTGTGATATTGAACTTGTACCGTAAATGAGGTTCTTGTAAAAAGAGCCATCCCAAACTTTGGGGTGGCTGTGTCTTTTAGATTTTAATTTCCTTAAGCTATAGGACCATAAGCGGAAGTGCCCTAGGCTCTGTTGCTTTGTTTTTTAGATGTTTCAGGAAACACCATACACTTCTCCAGAGTGGCTGTTGGCAATTTACATCCCGCACATCAGCATAACAAGGCTCCCAGTTCTCCATGGCCTGTCCTGCCTTTCTGGATTTTACACTTTTTTCAGATGGCCCTTTTGACCAGGGGGCAGTGAGACTTCATTGTAGTGCACATTTCCTTTGCAAGCTTGCTTGGTTGGCCAAAAAGGGCGTATGCGTTTTTTCCTGAATATATTCAGGAAAAAACGCATACGCCCTTTTTGGCCAAGTGCATCATTGTGGACGTTCTGCCTCTTTTCCTATGCTTTACATGCAATTCCAGTCTACCTCCTGAAATCGGTTTCCTGCAATTCTGCCCCGCTTTCAAGTCCTCTTGGCAGCCTTACTTCAATATATTTTTGGACGATAGCTGTCATTTATAACTCTGCAGGTCTGTGAATGACAGTGCCCCTGAGCTCCTTTCTTCAACTCGCTTTCTTGTGAGCTGGCCGCAACACCGCAGCATTGCTTCAGGCCCTAGTGTGGTTCTGGCATGGCACGCTGAGCCTTTGGTTAATTCCTCTTCCTGGTTGGAAATGAGAGTTAAATTTGCCCTTCCAGAAACCTCCAGCTATTCTCTCATTAGTTCTCCCTATTCCTGTTCATTTTCCACAGAAATTGCAAACTGGGCCAAACAGGAGGTTAAAGGCACTGACTCTCCAAGTGGGGAGAGTGTTAGTAAAGCGTCTGGAATGTTGCACCCAAGTACCAGGGGACGAAAACTGAGACACATTTGAACACGTTTCCCAATCACACGGTGGATCATACTCTTGGTTCCACATGCATGTTTTAGCTGAAGGAAGAATCCCTTAAACCTGGAGAGTTGAGACCCATGGAATGGGTACCATGCAATATAACTTCAAAGGGTCTGCATTTGCTCACCGAACCTCACCAATCCTATCACTGCTGCGTTTATGCCGCTGTACACACGCTTGATTCTCTTTCGGAGACATATAAATCCATAGGTTTTAAGATTCTTACTAGTCAGGTATATTCTTAGGCGTTTAATATGGGGTGTTGAGTCCACTTCATTGAGCAAGGAGTAGCTCTTGTCTATTACATATTTGGCTTATGGAACGGTATCTGTGCTAATTTCAATCTCTGGTTTTATGCAGCACCTCAACTCACCTTTCCCCTTAAGCAAGCATAAGTTGGTTTTCTACATTTGAGACCCTGTTCTGTTTTGTAATTCAGTTCCTGTGTAGCCAAGTTTACATTCCGTGTAGTAGTGATATCTTATCATGTTTCTTTTTCTGTGTGACTTATTTTACTTAGAATCATCGTACCTGAATCCACTCATTATGCTGCTACGGGCCTGATGACATAGATTTCATTGCTGAGTGATATTGCATTGTACGTAAGTACCTCAACTTCTTTTTCCATTTTTCGCTTTCTGTGATATTGAATTTGTACCGTAAATGAGGTTCTTGTAAACAGAGCCGTCCCAAACTTTGTGGTGGCTGTGTCTTTTTGATTTTAATTTCCCTAAGCTATAGGACCATAAGTGGAAGTGCCCTTGGCTCTGTTGCTTTGTTTTTTGGATGTTTCTGGAAACACCATACACTTCTCCAGAGTGGCTGTTGGCAGTTTACAGCCTGCCCGTCAGCATGACAAGGCTCCCAGTTCTCCATGGCCTGTCCTGCCTTTCTGGATTTTACACTTTTTTCAGATGGCCCTTTTGACCGGGGGAAAGTGAGACTTCATTGTAGTGCAGATTTCCTTTGCAAGCTTGCTTGGTTGGCCAGAAAGTGCATATGCCTTTCTTCCTGAATATATTCAGGAAAAAACGCATATGCCCTTTTTGGCCATGTGCATCATTGTCAACATTCTGAGTCTTTTCATATGTTTTCAATGCAATTCTATTCTACCTCTTGAAATCGGTTTCCTGCAATTCTGCCTTGCTGTCAGTGCCTCTTCATAGCCTTACCTCAATATATATTTTGGAAAATAGTTGGCCTGTATAACTCTGCAGGTTTTTGAATTGCAGTGGCCCTTAGCTCCATTTTTCAGCTCTTATTTTTGTGATCTTGCCTCATATCCACAGGATTTCTTCAGGCCCTATTCTTCTTCTGGGGCGCCTTGCTCTGCCTTTGGTTAATTCTTCTTCCTGATGTGAAATTAGAGTGACATGTGCCCATTGAAACCGCTACAGCTATTTTCTCACTGGTTACCCCTATTCCCATTCATCCTCCGCACTAACTGCAGACTCTGCGATACCGGAACTTAAAGGCATTGACTCTCCATGTGGGGATGTTGTTAGTAAAGTGGCTGGAATGTTGATCCGGAGCCCCAAGAGAGGAAAATGAGGTGCGTTTTAGAAACCTTTCCCCATCATATGGTATACCATCTGCTGGATTTCCCATGCATGGTTTAGCTGTAGGAAGATTCCCTTCAACCTGGAGTGTTGGGACCCTTGGAATGAGTAGCATGAAGTATTGCATTAAACTTTCGGCAGTTGCTCACCAAAGCTCACCAATCCTCTCAGCCCCAAGTGTCCAGCCTTATGTCTTTTCCAGCTGTGGGTTTATATGTGGTCATTCCAGGTTGCATCACAGCCCCTGAGCGAATTTTGTAAGAATTTTTCTCTCTTTCATTGTTTCTGCGTTTTGGTTTTAAAATTTATTTCTATAATGGGGTTTAGCTCATTTTCACTGCTGTGTTTGGCCGCTCTGCACACACTTGATTCCCTTATGGAGATATATCAATACATGGGTTTTAAGATTCTTATTACTCAGATATATTTCTCTGCGGTGTATAGGGTGTGTTGAGGCCAGTTCATTGAGCAAGGTGTAGATCTTGTCTAATACCTATTTGGTTTATTGAATGGTATCTGTGCTAATTTCAAACTCTGGTTTTATGCATCATCCCACCTCTCCTTTCCCCTTAAGCTGACATAAGTGTGTTTTCTAAATGTGAGACACTGTTCTGTTTTGTAATTCATTTTTTGTGCAGCCATATTTATCCTCCCTCTATAAGTGATATCTTATGATATGTTTCTTTTTCTGTTTGACTTATTTCAAGTAGTATTATCGGACCTAAATCCACTCTTTATCCTTCTACTAGCCTTATTACATTGATTTCATGGTGAAGAGATATTCCATTGTACATAAGTACCACATTTTCTTTATCCATTGTTCTCTTTCCTGGGATATTTAAGGTGTACTGAAGTTGAGGTTCTTGTAAACAGAGTAGCCCTAAACTGTGGTGTGCTTGTGTCTTGTTGATTTTTAGACTTCCCTAGATATACTTCCGTGATTGGAAGTGCCCTATGCTCTGTAGCTCTGTTTTTTAGATGATTTAGGAACCACCATACACTTCTCCAGAGTGGCTCTTGGCAGTTCACAGACTGTCCATCAGCGTATAAAGGCTCCCTGTTCTCCATGGCCTGTCCTGCATTTCTGGTTTTTACAATTTTTTTTGGATGGCCCTTTTGACCGGTGGGAAATGAGACTTCTTTGTTGTGCACATTTGCATTGCTTGCTTGCTTGGTTGCCCATAAAGTGCGTATGCGTTTTTTCCTGGATATATTCAGGAAAAAACGCATACTCCCTTTTGGGCCAACTGCATCATTGTCGAAATTCTGCCGCTTTTCATGTGCTTTAAAGACGAGTCCAATCTATCTCTTGAAATCTATTTCTTGCAATTCTGTCTTGCATTCAGATCCTCTTCTTTGCCTTATGTCAACATATTTTTGGATGTTAGTTTTCATTTATAACTCTGCAGGTTTGTGAATTGCAGTGACCCTGAGCTCCATTTTTTAAGTTGTTCTTTTGTGAGCTGGCCTCAAAGCCGCAGGATTGCTTCAGGTCCTATTTTGGCTCCGGCGAGGCGGGCTGAGCCTTTTTTTAATTCTTATTCTTAATGGGAAATTAGAGTGACATGTGCCCGTCCAAACCCCTACAACTATTCTCTCATTGGTTCTCCCTCTTCCCGTTCATCCTCCTCACAATTTGCAAAATGTGTGAAACAGAAGTTTAAATGTGCTGATTCTCTAAGTGGGGAGATTCTAAGTAACGTGGCTGGAATGATGAACAGGAGCACCAGGAGAGGATAAATGAGGTGCATTTTAGACACATCTCCCGATCACATGGTGTACAGTCCTCTGGGTTTTCCATGCATGTTTTAGCTGTAGGAAGATTCCTTGAACCTGCAGATTTGGGAACCATTGAATGGGTACCAGGTAGTATTACTTTAAAGGGTGTGCATTTCCTCACCCAACCTCACATTTCTCTTAGCACGAACAGTTTCCAGCCTTATGTCTCATCCTGCTGTGGGTCTAGATGTGTTCAATCCATGTTGCATCACCGTCTCTGAGGAAAAGTTGTAAGAGGTTTTCTCTGTCTCTCTGTCATTTATTTTTTTCAATTTATTACTATATTGGTTGCAGCTGATTTTCAAAGCTCTGTTTCTTGCTGCTGTACATCCACTTGATTCACATACAGAGAGACATCAATAAATTCTTTTTCAGATTCTTACCAGTCATATATATTCTTTTCCGGTGACTTGAGTGTGCTGAGTGCAGTTCTTTTAGCTACTGTGTAGGCCTTGTTGATTATCAGTTTGGTATTTGGAATGGTATCTTTGCTAATTTCAACCTCCTGGATGATGCCTCACACCTCCCCACCTTTCCCGTTTAGCAGCCTTACGTGTGTTTTCTACATATTTGACTATGTTTTTGTTTTGTAATTTATTTCATGTGTAGCTATTTTGGATTCCACCTTTAAGTGATATCTTATGATATGTGTCTTTTTCTTTTTGAATTATGTCACTTAGAATGATCATACGTAACTCCTCCGGAGTTGTTACAACTGGCCATATTTCATTGATTTCCAGGCTGAGTAATATTCCACTCTACATAAGTACCACATCTCTATCCATTTTTTCCCTCCAGAGACATTTAAGTTATATCTTAGTCGAGGATCTTTTAAACAGAGAGGCAGTAAACATTGGGGTGCCTGTGTCCTCTCGATTTTTGTTTTTCCCAAGATATACGCCCATGAGTGCAAGTGCCCTATGCTCTGTAGCTCATTTTTTAGATGCTTTAGTAAACACAATACACTTCTCCAGAATGGCCATTGGCAATATACATTTCCACTATAAGCCTCACAGGGCTCCCTCTTCTCCTTGCCCTGTCCTGCATTTCTGGTGTTTACACTTTATGAGGATGGCTCTTCTGACTGATGTGTAGTGATATCTTTTGTAGTATTGATTTCCAGTGCCAACCTGTTTGGTTGGTTAAAAAAGTGTATGCTCTTTTCTTGAATATATACAGAAAAAAACGCATACAGCCTTTTTGGCCAACTGCAATGTTGGCAATGTTCAGCCCCTTTTCTTGTGCTTAATGGCGAGTCCTTTCTACCTCCTCAAATCCCTTTCCTGCCATTCTCCCTTGCTTACCAATCCTTTTCTCTGACTTTCCTCAAGACATTTTTCAGTGATAGATATTTTCAACTCTGCAGTTTCGTGAATTTTACTGCCCCTGAGTTCCATTGTTCAACTTGTGTTTATGGGAACTGGCCACAAAGCAGTGGGATTTCCTCAAGCCCTATACTGTTTCCATGGGCAACCCTAGCCTTTGGTCAATTCGTCTTCCTGATTGGAAATTAGAGTGACATGTGCCTGTCTGAACACCTAGGACTTGTCTCTCATTGTTCCTCATCCTTCCGCTTCATCCTCTGGACAAATTCCAAACTGTACGCAACAGGATGTTGACAGTGCTGACATCTCCAAGTGGGGAGACTGTTAGTAAAGACCCTGGAGGGGTGAACCCGAGCACCAGGAGATGAGGAGATGAGATGCCTTTTTCAAACTCTTCCCGATCAGACGGTATACCATCCTCTGGGTGTGACAGACATGTTTTAGCAGTAGGAAGAGTCCCATTCATGTAAGGAGAACACCAGAGCTTTTTCAAAATCAGTGTCTCCCCGAAACCCAAACTGGGGAATTTTTTAAGCTATGGCTACACATATGTTCATGAAGGGCCTTGGGGAGTAGGCAGAGTCCAAACTTTAGATGATTGAAGTCTTCAGGGTCAGAAGCACTCACCACCAGCTTCCCTTAGGTTACACTTTAACTGTCATTGATAGATGATGTCAATAAAAATATCTATTCTTTTTCCGATTATTTCCCCTTATAGGTTATTGCAAAATATTGAGTGTAGTTCCCTGTGTTATACAGTAGTTCCTTGTTGATGATCTATTTTATACATAGCAGTGTCTATGTGTTAATTCCAAACTGTTAATTTATCCCTCCTCCCACCTTTCCCCTTTGGTAATAATAAATTATAAGATTTTATACTTCTCAGAAATGGGGGAGCTGAAAGAGAGGTATCATTTTCAATGGAAAAGCATTTAAAACAAGATTGAAGCTTTAACCAAGATTATTAGATGTACATCCTTGGAAAGAAATCACTTCATTTCTCTAATATTGACCTGACAAATAAGACAAACCTTTGCACTGAACTTGCTTATAATAAAGTGATGGAAATATCAAATGGAAGTGTTAGAAACATCTTATTTTACCCGAGCCTTATAAACTGTTCTATGTTAACTACAGTTTGGCTCACACATCTGTTCATTGAAGTTACAATAGTCTCAATTTCTGTTACTGATCCTCCAGAGTGGACCCCAACAAGTGTCCCCCTGCCCAGCGTCATTGGGGCCAACAGATCGAGACTGAGTTTGGTTCACAAGCAAAGGAAACTTTATATTTTGATCAGAGAATGGAGAGGTGAGAGCATGCACTACCCTGTGGGCTGTGGGCTGGGCTGCTGTGTAGAGATCCTGTCAGAGTCAGTGGGAGGGAGGGGGCGGAGCTCTCGAGGGCCGGGTTGGCTGCAGCTCAGGCTCTATATCTCGGAGTCTGCACTGGGCCCCAGGAGCTGAGGTGTCGACCCAGCCATTCTGCACTAGGAAATCTGGTCTGAAGTGCCGGGTGTGGAACCTCTGCATGCGGGACCCTAGGAGCACGTGAAATTAGACAAAGCACAAAGGATAAAAAAGGTCAGACTTGACTTTATTGCCCAGATTCTATTTTTATCTCCCAGGGATTTTTAATGGGCTTTGCTGGGAACAAACCCCTCCTCTGCCTTTTGTCCCGTTCCTCATTCTTGGAGTGCTGAGGGTGCAGACCCTTCTTCTGTAACTGCTGAGTGCTGAGTTGGGAGCCCTCATACCAGGGGATGAGGGTCAGAACTTCTCCCCAGCAGCCTCCAGGTGACGTTGATTGGCCCCAGGACCCCTGCCTCCCTGCTCGTCCGCCTGAGCACCAGCATTGGAAGTGTTATAGATTCTAATGACCTTTAAGGGTCCAGGAAAGAGATGTGCAGAGACGCTGTGGGGGCCGGTTTCACCCCGGCCCACATTTGTTTGGTCACCTTAGGCTGACCGTTTCTGCCAGCCTAGATGCTCTGACCAGTAGTCTGCTCTTTCTTCAATTAGGCCCCTGAATTAACGTAAAAACAGCACCAGGTGTCAGAGCCCTGCCCGCTCAATTCCCAGACAGTCCAGGGTCAGTGGTGATCAAGGACCATGATGACCACTGAGTCAACAGCCTTTTGAAGTAAACAGGAGTCCAGCCGGTCTTATTGGCCACCATCATCACGGTGTCTGTAGGCTTTTCTATGGTGACAGTGTGATATAGGTTTCCCCCGCCAAGATTATTAGCTCCCCTCCGGGTGCAGTAAGTCCTGCAAGCAGTAGTCTACTCCTTCGGGACACACTATTGTTGTTTTATGAGAGAAACTCCAGGTCAAGTGATGTTCACACGAGTCGTCATGGTGTCCTGTTGCTCCCGGTTATCTCTCTGGATGTTGGAGTTGGAGGGCCTCCTCACTCGAGGTCGGTGTGCCCACGGAGCGAACCCTGCAACTTCAGGGCATGGTTGGTGATTAGGATCACCACGTGGGGTCCTTTTCCCTTAGGAGGGAGGTGGCCTTTTGGGCTGCTGATTTCCAGGTTTTTAGATACCACCAGTATCTTGGCCAGATGTGGCAGTGGGCCAAGCCCCTTGGTGATTGTAGTTTATCCTACCTGGATGGCATTCTTGCGTTGTTCCATTTCAAGTGGTCCCAGTTTTTGCACTAATTCTCCAATGGCGATTCACCTTTCACCGGGAATGGAAAGGTCAAAGGGTTTAGCTCAATTAGGGAGTTCCAGGGCAAGGGTCTGAATTGACTGCTCTTTCCATTCTTGAAAGGCCACTTCTGGATTCTGTTCAAAAGGATCATCATCTTTTCCTTTCAGTGTTTCATATAGAGGCCCAGCTAGTAGACTGTAGTTAGGGATCCAGAAGCAGCAAACCCTGGCCTCCCCAGGAACCCCTAAGCTGTCTTCTAGTTTTAGAAAGGGGTAAGGCTGCAAATGGTTTCTTCCCTTTCCTGGGATGGGCTTCTCTGACCTTGTGTGAGAATGAAGCCCAGGCAGGTCACCGCAGTCTGTGATATTTGAGCTTTTTCCTGGACAACTTCTATCCTTTATTGGCTTGGTAGTTCAGAGGCCTCCTTAGTAGGGCTGGTGATCAGAATGTCGTCTGCATATTGAAGGAGGGTTTCCTTTTCCAGAGGTAGAACTTTTCGGTCTTTAGCTAAGCTTTCCCCAAAGATGATGTGGGAATTTTTGAACCCTTGGGGCAAGACGGCCCGGAAGTATTGTTTTAGTTGTATGTTGAGTCCTGCCACTCACAAGCCAAAATTTCTTGTGACTCTGGGACTAATGGAATACAAAAGAAGGCATCATTGAAGACTAATACAGAATACCATGTCCTGGTGGTTGGTAGAATGACCAGCAGGGTGTAGGAATTAGGAGCAACTGGAGGTATATCCTCGGTGGCTTCACTGACTGTCCTGACATCCTTTACCAGGTCCCCAGCAGCCCATGGGGCTCTCGTGGTCAGGCCAATCCCAGGATATGGAGCTCTCCTGGGCAGGTACCCCACCCCCAACCCAGCCCACGGGGCTCTCGTGGTCAGGCCTCTCCCAGGATACAGAGCTACCCTTGCAGGTACCGTGGCAGGGCTGGGCACACAGGAACCGTGCACATAGTCCTCATTGAAGAGCACCCCCATCTCACCTGTCGCTCAGAGCTGACACAGAGCACCTCAGAGCAGGACTTGAACTAACAAACAGCAGCTCCGACAGGTCTGTGACCCTGGGCATCACTCTGTGTGGCCTCCCTCCACCTGGTCTTCCAGAGACTTCCACTGCACCCGGGGCACCAGGCCTCTGTCTCCAACCACCACCCACCCCTCCTCTCCCTGACTCCTGGGTTCCTCTCATTAGGAGAGGTTTTTCTTGAAGTTGTCTCCCACTCATGGGCCAGATAAAATGATTAGAAAACAAGCCAAAGCTGCAGCCCCTTGTCTATCCTGACTCTCAGGAGCCCACACCTGTTCCTTGGACCTGGCCGGTTCAGCAAGTTCCATTTTCTGCAACTGTGAGCCCCTGAGGGGTGATGATTGGCTGACCTGGGCAGCCTTACGGTGCCGGCCAGCCCTCCCCAGGTGTGCCTGGGTTGAGATCAATATAAATACCACTCCAGGCAGCAAGAGCCCCTGCAGCTGTGCCTGACGCCATTTTCTCTGCCCTGTCAGCAGTCTCGGGGCTGGGCTGGTGGGAGGGAGTGAGAGGCCACGGCTTTGTGGGTGGCCCAGTGTGAGTGGGGCTCTGCTGGACTTTCTGCAGCAGTTGCCAGGCTGCCACCTGCTAAAGAAGAGGATGTGTCACCCATACCTGCTGCTGGAATTTCTCCCTGGGCAGAGGTGAGGAAGGAAAAAAGCAGTGGGGGCAGGGACAGGACGGGTATCTCAGGCAGGGAAATGGAAATCTTCCAGAAGAGCACCCAGGGCCAGGGCCATCCTGGCTGGCCTGCAGGCACCAAGTCAGCTGGCATGCTGTCACTCATGTGGCTCCATGGCCCTTCCTCTAGGCTTTCAAGTCCTTGTATATATTCAGGTGTTTTACCTGGGAAGGGTGGGAACAGTTCAGCCGCAACTGGCCTGGGGCTCAGCTCACGTTCACTCACAGATGCCTCGGCACGGTGCCCCAGCTTTGCAATGAGGACGCTTGTTGTGTGGGGGCTGCTGGCTGAATGGGAGACGATTCCTCACCACTGACCAACTTCAGAATTGTTTACAACTGGAGCAAGGGCCCTGATACGGTTTTCCTCTGAGTAACTGGTGGGTTCTGTTTTTTTTTCTCTTTTTCGTTTTTGGTTCAAGGTAGATTTTATTCCTCTTTTTTGTATTTACAGATATAAGCATGGAAATAATTTATTCATATAAATACATGTATGTGAAGGGAATAATTGTTTTTTCTGTTTTGTTTTTTAAATTTTATTTCTTTTTAATTTTTAATTTTATTTTATATTTTTATACAGCAGGTTCTTATTGGTTATCTATTTTATACATATAAATGTTTACATGCCAATCCCAATCTCTCAACTCCTCCCACCACCACCCTCCCAAGAGCTTTCCCCCCTTGTTGTCCATACGATTGTTGTCTACATCTGTTGCTCTATTTATGCCTTGCAAAACGGTTAATCTGTACAGTTTTTCTAGGTTCCACATATATGCATGAATATACAAGATTTGTTTTTCTCTTTCTGACTTACTTCACTCTGTATGACAGTCTCTAGATCCATCTACGTCTCTACAAATGACCCAATTTCATTCCTTTCATGGCTTAGTAATATTCCATTTTATATATGTACCACATCTTTATGCATTCGTCTGTCTGTGGCCATTTAGGTTGCTTCCATTACCTCGATATTGTAAATAGTGATGCAATGAACATTGCGGTGAATGTCTCTTTTTGATTTATGGTTTTGTCTGGGTATATGTCCAGTACTGGGATTGCTGTATCATATGGTAATTCTATTATTAGTTTCTTAAGAAACTCCATATTGTTCTCCATAGTGACTGTATCAATTTATATTCCCAACAGTAGTGGAAGAGGCTTCCTTTTCTCCACACCCATTCCAGCATTTGTTGTTTGTAGATTTTCAGATGATGCCCATTCTAACAGGTGTGAGGTGATACCTCATTGTTGAGTCCATTTCGTTGAGCAAGGGGTAGGTCTTGTCTATTACATATTTGGCTTATGGAACGGTATCTGTGCTAATTTCAAACTCTGGTTTTATGCAGCACCCCAACTCACCTTTCCCCTTAAGCAAGCATAAGTTGGTTTTCTAAACTTGAGACCCTGTTCTGTTTTGTAATTCAGTTCATGTGTAGCCAAGTTTACATTCCGTGCATTAGTGATACCTTATGATGTTTCTTTTTCTGTGTGACTTATTTCACTTAGAATCATCGTGCCTCAATCTACTCATTATGCTGGTACAGGCCTGGTGACACAGATTTCATTGCTGAGTGGTATTCTGTTGTACGTAAGTACCGCAAATTCTTTATCAATTATTTGTTCTCTGGGATATTTAACTTGTACCGTAGAAGAGGTTCCTGTAAACAGAGCCATCCCAAATTTTGGGGTGGCTGTGTCTTTTTGATTTTAATTTCCCTAAGCTATAGGACCATACGTGGAAATGCCCTAGACTCTGTTGCTTTGTTTTTCAGATGTATCAGGAAACACCATACACTTCTCCAGAGTGGCTGTTGGCAATTTACATCCCTCCCATCAGCATAACAAGGCTCCTTTTTCCCCATGGCCTGTCTTGCCTTTCTGGATTTTACACTTTTTTCAGATGGCCCTTTAGACAGGGGGGAAATGACACTTCATAGTAGTTCGGATTTCCATTGCAAGCTTGCTTGGTTTGCCAAAAAGGGCGTATGTGTTTTTTCCTGAATATATTCAGGAACAAACTCATACGTCCTTTTTTGCCAAGTGCATCATTGTCGATGTTCTGCCTCTTTTCCTATGCTTTAAATGCAAATCCAGTTTACCTCTGAAATCGGTTTCCTGAAATTCTGCCCCGCTTTCAAGTCCACTTCGCAGCCTTACTTCAATATATTTTTGGACGTTATCTGTCATTTATAACTCTGCAGGTTTGTGAATTACAGGGCCCCTGAGCTCCTCTCTTCAACTCGCTTTCTTGTGAGCTGGCCGCAAACCTGCAAGACTGCTTCAGGCCCTAATCTGCTTCTGGCAGGGCACGCTGAGCCTTTGGTTAATTCCTCTTCCTGGTGGGAAATGAGAGTTAAATTTGCCCGTGCAGACACCTCCAGCTAGTCTCTCATTGGTTCTCCCTATTCCTGTTCATTTTCCGCAGAAATTGCAAACTGGGCCAAAGAGGAGGTTAAAGGCACTGACTCTCCAAGTGGGGAGAGTGTTAGTAAAGCGTCTGGAATGTTGCACCCGAGTACTGGGGGATGAAAACTGAGTCACATTTGAACACATTTCCTGATCACACGTGGATCATACTCTGGTTTCCACATGCATGTTTTAGCTGAAGGAAGAATCCCTTAAACCTGGAGAGTTGAGACCCATATAATGGGTACCATGCAATATGACTTCAAAGGGTCTGCATTTGCTCACCGATCTTCACCAATCCTATCACTGCTGTGTTTATGCCGCTGTACACATGCTTGATTCTCTTTCAGAGACATATAAATCCATAGGTTTTAAGATTCTTACTAGTCGGGTATATTTTTATTTGTTTAAAATGGGGTGTTGAGTCCACTTCGTTGAGCAAGGAGTAGCTCTTGTGTATTACATATTTGGCTTATGGAACGGTATCTGTGCTAATTTCAATCTCTGGTTTTATGCAGCACCCCAACTCACCTTTCCCCTTAAGCAAGCATAAGTTGGTTTTCTACATTTGAGACCCTGTTCTGTTTTGTAATTCAGTTCCTGTGTAGCCAAGTTTACATTCCGTGTAGTAGTGATATCTTATGATGTTTCTTTTTCTGTGTGACTTATTTCACTTAGAATCATCGTAGCTGAATCCACTCATTATGCTGCTACGGGCCTGATGACATAGATTTCATTGCTGAGTGATATTGCATTGTACGTAAGTACCACAACTTCTTTATCCATTTTTCGCTTTCTGCGATATTGAACTTGTACCGTAAACGAGGTTCTTGTAAACAGAGGCGTCCCAAACTTTGGGGTGGCTGTGTCTTTTTGATTTTAATTTCCCTAAGCTATAGGACCATAAGTGGAAGTGCCCTAGGCTCTGTTGCTTTGTTATGTAGATGTTTCAGGAAACAGCATACACTTCTCCAGAGTGGCTGTTGGCAATTTACATCCCCCCCATCAGCATAACAAGGCTCCCAGTTCTCCATGGCCTGTCCTGCCTTTCTGGATTTTACACTTTTTTCAGATGGCCCTTTTGACTGGGGGGCAGTGAGACTTCATTGTAGTGCAGATTTCCTTTGCCAGCTTGCTTGGTTGGCCAAAAAGGGCGTATGCGTTTTTTCTTGAATATATTCAGGAAAAAACGCATACGCCCTTTTTGGCCAAGTGCATCATTGTGGACGTTCTGCCTCTTTTCCTATGCTTTACATGCAATTCCAGTCTACCTCCTGAAATCGGTTTCCTGCAATTCTGCCCCGCTTTCAAGTCCTCTTGGCAGCCTTACTTCAATATATTTTTGGACGATAGCTGTCATTTATAACTCTGCAGGTTTGTGAATGACAGTGCCCCTGAGCTCCTTTCTTCAACTCGCTTTCTTGTGAGCTGGCCGCAACACCGCAGGATTGTTTCAGGTCCTAGTGTGGTTCCGGCATGGCACGCTGAGCCTTTGGTTAATTCCTCTTCCTGGTGGGAAATGAGAGTTAAATTTGCCCGTCCAGACACCTCCAGCTAGTCTCTCATTGGTTCTCCCTATTCCTGTTCATTTTCCGCAGAAATTGCAAACTGGGACAAACAGGAGGTTAAAGGCAGTGACTCTCCAAGTGGGGAGAGTGTTAGTAAAGCGTCTGGAATGTTGCACCCCAGTACCAGGGGACGAAAACTGAGACACCTTGGAACACGTTTCCCAGTCACACGGTGGATCATAGTCTGGGTTCCACATGCATGTTTTAGCTGAAGGAAGAATCCCTTAAACCTGGAGAGTTGAGACCCATGGTATGGGTACCATGCAATATGACTTCAAAGGGTCTGCATTTGCTCACCGATCCTCACCAATCCTATCACTGCTGCGTTTATGCCGCTGTACACAAGCTTGATTCTCTTTCGGAGACATATAAATCCATAGGTTTTAAGATTCTTACTAGTCAGGTATATTCTTAGGCGTTTAATATGGGGTGTTGTGTCCACTTCGTTGAGCAAGGAATAGCTCTTGTCTATTATATATTTGGCTTATGGAACGGTATCTGTGCTAATTTCAATCTCTGGTTTTATGCAGCACCCCAACTCACCTTTCCCCTTAAGCAAGCATAAGTTGGTTTTCTACATTTGAGACCCTGTTCTGTTTTGTAATTCAGTTCCTGTGTAGCCAAGTTTACATTCCGTGTAGTAGTGATATCTTATGATGTTTCTTTTTCTGAGTGACTTATTTCACTTAGAATCATCGTACCTGAATCCACTCATTATGCTGCTACGGCCCTGATGACATAGATTTCTTTGCTGAGTGATATTGCATTGTATGTATGTACCACAACTTCTTTATCCATTTTTCGCTTTCTGCGATATTGAACTTGTACCATAAACGAGGTTCTTGTAAACAGAGCCATCCCAAACTTTGGGGTGGCTGTGTCTTTTTTATTTTAATTTCCCGAAGCTATAGGACCATAAGTGGAAGTGCCCTAGGCTCTGTTGCTTTGTTTTTTAGATGTTTCAGGAAACACCATACACTTCTCCAGAGTGGCTGTTGGCAATTTACATCCTGCCCATCAGCATAACAAGGCTCCCAGTTCTCCATGGCCTGTCCTGCCTTTCTGGATTTTACACTTTTTTCAGATGGCCCTTTTGACTGGGGGGCAGTGAGACTTCATTGTAGTGCAGATTTCCTTTGCCAGCTTGCTTGGTTGGCCAAAAAGGGCGTATGCGTTTTTTCTTGAATATATTCAGGAAAAAACGCATACGCCCTTTTTGGCCAAGTGCATCATTGTGGACGTTCTGCCTCTTTTCCTATGCTTTACATGCAATTCCAGTCTACCTCCTGAAATCGGTTTCCTGCAATTCTGCCCCGCTTTCAAGTCCTCTTGGCAGCCTTACTTCAATATATTTTTGGACGATAGCTGTCATTTATAACTCTGCAGGTTTGTGAATGACAGTGCCCCTGAGCTCGTTTCTTCAACTCGCTTTCTTGTGAGCTGGCCGCAACACAGCAGGATTGCTTCAGGCCCTAGTGTGGTTCCGGCATGGCACGCTGAGCCTTTGGTTAATTCCTCTTCCTGGTGGGAAATGAGTGTTAAATATGCCTGTCCAGACATCTACCTCACTCTCAACCCCCTGGTGATGTGGGTCCTCTGGTTTGTGGCCACCTTTGCTGGGTTCCTCACCTTTCGATGATGTGGCCCCACTAGTGTGAGGACACTCCTGCCTGCTTCTCATCCACGTGGTTATGCGGACCCCCTGGTGAGAGTCTGTTCCTGGCTGTGTTCCTCAGCCTTCTGTGAGGGAGACCCTCTGCTGATAGGTCACTCCTGCATGGCTGGCACACAATGCCTTGGTGAAGTCAGCTGTGTGGTGGCAGTTGGAGCGTGCTGGGAATCTCCGCCCCCCAGTGATGAGGGCCCTCTGACGTCAGGCCCTAACTGCTGGGCTCCCCAACTTTTCTTAGTGAGCCCAGTGATGCTCGGGCACTCCTCTTAGGTTCCCATCTCCATGGGGATGTGGGCCTTCTGCTCTGACGTTCCAACGGCTGGGTTGATCACAGTTTCATGATGTGGGCTCTCTGGTGTTAGTTCACTGTGGCCTGGATCCCATAGCCTCTGTGTTCTTGGCCGCCTGCTGGGAGGTTCCAACTGCTGGATTCCTCACTTTTTTAATTTTTTGGGCCCTCTGTTGTGAGGATCCTCCTGCCTGCCTCACTCCCAGCCCCTTCGTGATGTGTGTCTTCTGGTTTGAGGCCACATGTGCTGGGTTCCTCACCTTTCAATGATGTGGGACCAATGGTCTTAGGAGACTCCTGCCTGGTTCACATCCCCTTGGTGATGTGGGCCCTCTGTTGAGAGTCTGATCCTGGCTGGGTTCTTCACCCATCTGTGAGGTGGGCCGTCTGCTGTGAGGTCACTCCTCCCTGGCTTGCTCACCTCGCCTTGTGGACATGAGCCCTCTGGTGGCACTTGGAGCCTGCTGGGAGCCTCCTCCCCTCGGTGATGAGGGCCCTCTGGCGTCAGGCCCTAAGAGCTGTGCTCCCCACATTTCGTGATGTGCGACCCAGTGGTGCGAGGACACTCCATCCAGGTTCACATCCCCATTGGGATGTGGGCCTTCTGCTCTGAGGTCCCAACGCCTGGGTTGCTCACAGTTTCATGATGTGGGCTCTCTGCTGTTAGTTCACTCCTGCCTGCATCCCATAGCTTCTGTGCTCTCGGCTGCCTGCTGGGAGGTTCCAACTGCTGGATTCCTCACCTTTCTTATTCTTTGGGCCCTCTGTTTTTAGGCTACTCCTGCCTGCCTCACTCCCATTCCCTTTGTGATATGTGTCCTCTGATTTGAGGCCACATGTGCTGGGTTCCGCACCTTTCAATGATGTGGCCCCACTGGAGGGAAGACAGTCCTGACTGGTTCCCATCCCCTTGCTGATGTGGGCCCTCAGGTGAGAGTCTGATCCTGGCTGGGTTCCTCACCCTTCTGTGAGGTGGGCCCTCTGCTGTGAGGTCAATCATGCCTGTCTGGCACAAGTCACCTTGGCGACGTGGGCCCTCTGGTGGCAGTTGGAGTGTGCTGGGATCCTCCTCCCCTCGGTGATGAGGGCCCTCTTGCCTTAGGCCATAACTGCTGGGCTCCCCACATTTTCTGATGTGCGCCAAGTGAGTGAGGACACTCTTGCCAGGTTCGCATCCCCATGGGGATATGGGCCTTCTGCTCTGAGGTCAAAACGGCTGGCTTGCTCACAGTACCATGATGTGGGCCCTCTGCTGTGAGTTCACTCCGGCAAGGATCCCTTATCATCGGTGCTCTGAGCCGCCTGCTGGGAGGTTCCAACTGCTGGATTCCTCAACTTTTTTATTCTATGTGCCCTCTGTTGTGAGGCTCCTCCTGCCTGCCTCGCTGCCAGCCCCTTGGTGATGACTGTCCTATAGCTTGAGGCCACATGTGCTGCGTTCCTCACCTTTCAATGATGTGGCCCCACTCGTGTGAGGACACTCCTGCCTGGTTACCATCCCCTTGGTGAGGTGGGCCCTCTGGCCAGAGTCTAATCCTGGCTGGGTTCCTCAACGTTCTGTGAGGTAGGCCCTCTGCTGTGAGGTCACTCCTGACTGGCTGGCACACGTCACCTTGGAGACGTGAGCCCTCTGGTGGCAGTTGGAGCGTGCAGGGTGCCTCCTCCTCTCGGTGATGACGGCCCTCTGGCGTCAGGCCCTAAATGGTGGGCTCCCCACATTTTCTGATGTGCGCCCAATGGTGCGAGGACACTCCAGCCAGGTTCCCATTCCCATGGGGATGTGGGCCTTCTGCTCTGTGGTCCCAACGCCTGGGTTGCTCACAGTTTTATGATGTTGGCCCTCTGCTGTGAGTTCACTGTGGCCTGGATCCCATAGCCTCGGTGTTCTGAGCTGCCTGCTGGAAGGTCTAAATGCTGGAATCCTCACATATTTTATATTATGTGCCCTGTGTTGTGAGGCTACTCCTGCCTGCCTCACTCCAAGGCCCTTTGTGATGTGGGTCCTCTGGTTTGAGGACACATGTGCTGGGTTCCTCACGTTAAGATGATGAGGCCCCACTGGTGTGAGGATAATCCTGACTGGTTCCCATCCCCTTTGTGATGTGGGCCCTCTGGTGAGAGTCTGATCCTGGCTGGGTTCCTCAACCATCTGTGAGGTGGGCCCTCTACTATCAGGTAACTCTTGCCTGGCTTGCTCACCTCGCCTTGTTGACATGAGCCCTCTGGTGGCACTTGGACCCTGCTGGGAGCCTCCTCACCTCTGTGATGAGGGCCCTCTGATGTCAAGCCCTAACTGCTGGGCTCCCCAACTTTTCTTAGTGAGCCCAGTGATGCTCGGGCACTCCTCTTAGGTTCCCATCTCCATGGGGATGTGGGCCTTCTGCTCTGACGTTCCAACGGCTGGGTTGATCACAGTTTCATGATGTGGGCTCTCTGGTGTTAGTTCACTGTGGCCTGGATCCCATAGCCTCTGTGTTCTTGGCCGCCTGCTGGGAGGTTCCAACTGCTGGATTCCTCACTTTTTTAATTTTTTGGGCCCTCTGTTGTGAGGATCCTCCTGCCTGCCTCACTCCCAGCCCCTTCGTGATGTGTGTCCTCTGGTTTGAGGCCACATGTGCTGGGTTCCTCACCTTTCGATGATGTGGGACCAATGGTCTTAGGAGACTCCTGCCTGGTTCACATCCCCTTGGTGATGTGGGCCCTCTGTTGAGAGTCTGATCCTGGCTGGGTTCTTCACCCATCTGTGAGGTGGGCCGTCTGCTGTGAGGTCACTCCTGCCTGGTTTGCTCACCTCGCCTTGTGGACATGAGCCCTCTGGTGGCACTTGGAGCCTGCTGGGAGCCTCCTCCCCTCGGTGATGAGGGCCCTCTGGCGTCAGGTCCTAACGGCTGGGCTCCCCACATTTTGTGATGTGTGCCCAGTGGTTCGAAGACACTCCATCCAGGTTCACATACCCATTGGGATGTGGGCCTTCTGTTCTGAGGTCCCAACGGCTGGGTTGTTCACAGTTTCATGATGTGGGCTCTCTGCTGTTAGTTCACTCTGGCCTGGATGCCATAGCCTCTGTGCTCTGGGCCGCCTGCTGGAAGGTTCCAACTGCTCGATTCTTCAACTTTTGTATTCTATGGGGCCTGTGTTGCGATGCTCCTCCTGCCTGCCTCACTCGCATCCCCTTTGTGATGTGGGTCCTCTGGTTTGAGGCCACATATGCTGGGTTCCGCAACTTTCAATGATGTGGCCCCACTGGTGTGAGGACACTCCTGCCTGGTTCCCATCCCCTTGGTGATGTGGGCCTTCTGGTGACAGTCTTATCCTGGCTGGGTTCCTCACTCTTCTGTGAGGTAGGCCCTCTGCTGTGAGGTCAATCCTACCTGACTTGCACAAATCACCTTGGCGACGTGGGCCCTCTGTTGGCACATGGAACCTGCTGGGAGCCTCCTGCCCTCGGTGATGACAGCTCTCTAGCATCAGGCCCTAACTGCTGGGCTCCCCACATTTTCTGATGTGAGCCCAGTGATGCCAGGACACTCCTGTCAGGTTCCCATCCCCATGGGGATGTGGGCTTTCTGCTCTGAGGTCCCAACGCCTGGGTTGCTCACAGTTTCATGATGTGGGCTCTCTGCTGTTAGTTCACTCCTGCCTGCATCCCATAGCTTCTGTGCTCTCGGCCGCCTGCTGGGAGGTTCCAAATGCTGGATTCCTCACCTTTTTTATTCTTTGGGCCCTCTGTTTTTAGGCTACTCCTAGCTGCCTCACTCCCATCCCCTTTGTGATGTATGTCCTCTGATATGAGGCCGCATGTGCTGGGTTCCTCACCTTTTGATGATGTGGCCCCACTGGTGAGAGGACAGTCCTGACTGGTTCCCATCCCCTTGGTGTTGTGGGCCCTCTGGCAAGAGTCTCATCCTACCTCGGTTCCTCACCCTTCTGTGAGATAGGCCCTCTGTTGTGAGGTCACTACTGCCTGGCTGGCGCATGCCACCTTGTAGACGTGGGCCCTCTGTTGGCAGTTGGAACCTGCTGGGAGTCTCCTCCCCTCAGTTATGAGGGCCCCCTGGCGTCAGGCCCTAACTGCTGGGCTCCTAACATTTTCTGATATGTGCTAAGTGGTGCGAAGCCACTCCTGCCAGGTTCCCATCCCAATGGGGATGTGGGCCTTCTGTTCTGAGGTCCCAACGGCTGGGCTGCTCACAGGTTCATGATGTGGGCCCTCTGCTGTGAGTTCACTGCGGCCTGGATCCCATAGCCTCGGTGCTCTGGGCCGCTTGCTGGGAGGTTCCAACTGCTGGATTCCTCAACTTTTATATTCAATGGACCCTGTGATGTGAGGCCAGTCCTGCCTGCCTCATTCCGAACCCCTTGGTGATGTGGTTCCTCTGGTTTGAGGCTACATGTGCTGGGATCCTCACCTTTCGATGATGTTGTCCCACTAATGTGGGGACACTCCTTCCTGGTTCCCTTCCCCTTGGTGATGTGGGCCCTCTGGTGAGAGTCTGATCCTGGCTGTGTTCCTCACCCTTCTGTGAGGTGGGGCCTCTGCTGTGAGGTCACTCCTGCCGGGCTGGCACACATCGCCTTGGTGACGTTGGCCCTCTGGTGGCAGCTGGAGCCTGCTGGGAGCCTCCTCCCCTCGGTGATGAGTGCCCTCTAGCGTCAGGCCCTAACTTCTGAGCACCCCACGTTTTCTGATGTGAGCCCAGTGATGCCAGGACACTCCTGTCATGTTCCCATCACCATGGGGATGTGGGCCTTCTGCTCTGAGGTCCCAATGTCTGGGTTGTTCACAGTTTCATGATGTGGGCTGTCTGGTGTTAGTTCACTCTGGCTTGGATCCCCTAGCCTCTGTGCTCTGGGCCGCCTGCTGGGAGGTTGCAACTGCTGGATTCCTCACCTTCCTTATTTTTGGGCCCTCTGTTGTGAGGCTCCTCCTGCCTGCCTCACCCCCAGCCCCTTGGTGATGCGTGTCCTATGGTTTGAAGCCACGTGTTCTGGGTTCCTCACCTTTAGATGATGTGGCCCTACTCATGTGAGGACACTCCTGCCTGGTTCCAATCCATTTGGTGATGTGGGCCCTCTGGTGCGAGTCTGATCCTGACTGGGTTCGTCACACTTCTCTGAGGTGGGCCCTCTGCTGTGAGGTCATTCGTGCCTGGTTGGCACACATCGCCTTGGCGACGTCAGCCCTCTGGTGGCCGTTGGAGCCTGCTGGGAGCCTCCTTCCCTTGGTGATGAGGGTCCTCTGGCGTCAGGCTCTAACTGCTGGTCTCCCAAAATTTTCTGATACGTTTTCAGTGGTGCGAGGACACTCCTACCAGATTTATATCCCCATGGGGATGTGGGCCTCCTGCTCTGAGGTCCCAATGGCTGGGTTGCTCAGTTTCATGACATGGGCCCTCTTCTGTGAGTTCACTGTGGCCTGGATCCCATAGCCTCGGTGCTCTGGGCCCCCTGCTGGGAGGTTCCAACTGCTGGATTCCTCACTTTTTTATTCTATGGGCCCAGTGTTGTGAGGCTACTCCTGCCTGCCTCACTCCGAGGCCCTTAGTGATGTGGGTCCTCTGGTTTGAGGACACATGTGCTGAGTACCTCACCTTTCGATGATGTGGCCCCACTGGTGTGAAGACACTCCTGCCTGGTTCCCATCCCCTTGGTGATGTGGGCCCTCTGGTGAGAGTCTGATGTTGGCTGGGTTTCTCACCCTTCTGTGAGGTGGGATCTCTGCTGTGAGGTAACTCCTGCCTGGCTTGCTCACGTTGCCTTGACAACATGAGCCCTCAGGTGGCAGTTGGAGCCTGCTGGGAATCTCCTCCCCTCGGTTATGAGAGCTCTGGATAAAACACATATGTCCTTTTTTGCCAAGTGCATTATTTTCCAAGTTCTGTCTCTTTTCCTATGCTTTAAATGCAATTCCAGTCTACCTTCTGAAATCGGTTTCCTGCAATTCTGCACCGCTTTCGAGTCCTCTTGGCAGCCTTACTTCAATATATTTTTGGACGATAGCTGTCATTTATAACTCTTCAGGTTTGTGAATGACAGTGCCCCTGAGCTCCTTTCCTCAACTCGCTTTCTTTTGAGCTGACCGCAACACCGCAGGATTGCTTCAGGCCCTAGTGTGGTTCCGGCATGGCACGCTGAGCCTTTGGTTAATTCCTCTTCCTGGTGGGAAATGAGAGTTAAATTTGCCCGTCCAGACACCTCCAGCTAGTCTCTCATTGGTTCTCCCTATTCCTGTTCATTTTCCACAGAAATTGCAAACTGGAACAAACAGGAGGTTAAAGGCATTGACTCTCCAAGTGGGGAGAGTGTTAGTAAAGCATCTGGAATGTTGCACCCGAGTACCAGGGGACGAAAACTGAGTCACATTTGAACACGTTTCCCAATCACACGGTGGATCATACTCTGGGTCCCACATGCATGTTTTAGCTGAAGGAAGAATCCCTTAAACCTGGAGAGTTGAGACCCATGGAATGGGTACCATGCAATATGACTTCAAAGGGTCTGCATTTGCTCACCGATCCTCACCAATCCTATCACTGCTGCGTTTATGCCGCTGTACACACGCTTGATTCTCTTTCGGAGACATATAAATCCATAGGTTTTAAGATTCTTACTAGTCAGGTATATTCTTAGGCGTTTAATATGGGGTGTTGAGTCCACTTCGTTGAGCAAGGAGTAACTCTTGTCTATTATATATTTGGCTTATGGAACGGTATCTGTGCTAATTTCAATCTCTGGTTTTATGCAGCACCCCAACTCACCTTTCCCCTTAAGCAAGCATAAGTTGGTTTTCTACATTTGAGACCCTGCTCTGTTTTGTAATTCAGTTCCTGTGTAGCCAAGTTTACATTCCGTGTAGTAGTGATATCTTATGATGTTTCTTTTTC
The DNA here is from genome assembly GCF_964374135.1 of Grampus griseus. Lineage (NCBI taxonomy): Eukaryota > Metazoa > Chordata > Mammalia > Artiodactyla > Delphinidae > Grampus > Grampus griseus. The sequence goes on from NW_028132733.1 coordinate 55,782, forward strand.
TGTGTGACTTATTTCACTTAGAATCATCGTCCCTGAATCCGCTCATTATGCTGCTACGGGCCTGATGACATAGATTTCATTGCTGAGTGATATTGCATTGTACGTAAGTACCACAATTTCTTTATCCACTTTTCGCTTTCTGCGATATTGAACTTGTACCGTAAACGAGGTTCTTGTATACAGAGCTGTCCCAAACTTTGGGGTGGCTGTGTCTTTTAGATTTTAATTTCCCTAAGCTATAGGACCATAAGTGGAAGTGCCCTAGGCTCTGTTGCTTTGTTTTTTAGATGTTTCAGGAAACACCATACACTTCTCCAGAGTGGCTGTTGGCAATTTACATCCCGCCCATCAGCATAACAAGGCTCTCATGTCTCCATGGCCTGTCCTGCCTTTCTGGATTTTACATTTTTTTCAGAAGGCCCTTTTGACCAGGGGGCAGTGAGACTTCATTGTAGTGCAGATTTCCTTTGCAAGCTTGCTTGGTTGGCCAAAAAGGGCGTATGCCTTTTTTCCTGAATATATTCAGGAAAAAACGCATACGCCCTTTTTGGCCAAGTGCATCATTGTGGACGTTCTGCCTCTTTTCCTATGCTTTACATGCAATTCCAGTCTACCTCCTGAAATCGGTTTCCTGCAATTCTGCCCCGCTTTCAAGTCCTCTTGGCAGCCTTACTTCAAAATATCTTTGGACGATAGCTGTCATTTATAACTCTGCAGGTTTGTGAATGACAGTGCCCCTGAGCTCCTTTCTTCAACTCGCTTTCTTGTGAGCTGGCGGCAACACCGCAGGATTGCTTCAGGCCCTAGTGTGGTTCCGGCACAGCACACTGAACCTTTGGTTAATTCCATTTCCTGGTGGGAAATGAGAGTTAAATTTCCCTGTCCAGACACCTCCAGCTAGTCTCTCATTGGTTCTCCCTATTCCTGTTCATTTTCCGCAGAAATTGCAAACTGGTCCAAACAGGAGGTTAAAGGCACTGACTCTCCAAGTGGGGAGAGTGTTAGTAAAGCGTCTGGAATGTTGCACCCGATTATCTGGGGACGAAAACTGAGACACCTTTGAACACATTTCCCGATCACACGGTGGATCATACTCTGGGTTCCACATGCATGTTTTAGCTGAAGGAAGAATCCCTTAAACCTGGAGAGTTGAGACCCATGGAATGGGTACCATGCAATATGACTTCAAAGGGTCTGCATTTGCTCACCGATCTTCACCAATCCTATCACTGCTGCGTTTATGCCGCTGTACACACGCTTGATTCTCCTTCGGAGACATATAAATCCATAGGTTTTAAGATTCTTACTAGTCAGATATATTCTTAGGCGTTTAATATGCGGTGTTGAGTCCACTTCATTGAGCAAGGAGTAGCTCTTCTCTATTACATATTTGGCTTATGGAACGGTATCTGTGCTAATTTCAATCTCTGGTTTTATGCAGCACCCCAACTCACCTTTCCCCTTAAGCAATCATAAGTTGGTTTTCTACATTTGAGACCCTGTTCTGTTTTGTAATTCAGTTCCTGTGCAGCCAAGTTTACATTCCGTGTAGTAGTGATATCTTATGATGTTTCTTTTTCTCTGTGACTTATTTCACTTAGAATCATCGTACCTGAATCCACTCATTATGCTGTTACGGGCCTGATGACATAGATTTCATTGCTGAGTGATATTGCATTGTACGTAAGTACCACAGCTTCTTTATCCATTTTTCGCTTTCTGCGATATTGAACTTGTAGCGTAAACGAGGTTCTTGTAAACAGAGGCGTCCCAAACTTTGGGGTGGCTGTGTCTTTTTGATTTTAATATCCCTAAGCTATAGGACCATAAGTGGAAGTGCCATAGGCTCTGTTGCTTTGTTTTGTAGATGTTTCAGGAAACACCATACACTTCTCCAGAGTGGCTGTTGGCAATTTACATCCCGCCGATCAGCATGACAAGGCTCCCAGTTCTCCATTGCCTGTCCTGCCTTTCTGGATTTTACACTTTTTTCAGATGGCCCTTTTGACCGGGGGGCAGTGAGACTTCATTGTAGTGCAGATTTCCTTTGCAACGTTGCTTGGTTGGCCAAAAAGGGCGTATGCGTTTTTTCCTGAATATATTCAGGAAAAAACGCATACGCCCTTTTTGGCCAAGTGCATCATTGTGGACGTTCTGCCTCTTTTCCTATGCTTTACATGCAATTCCAGTCTACCTCCTGAAATCGGTTTCCTGCAATTCTGCACCACTTTCAAGTCCTCTTGGCAGCCTTACTTCAATATATTTTTGGACGATAGCTGTCATTTATAACTCTGCAGGTTTGTGAATGACAGTGCCCCTGAGCTCCTTTCTTCAACTCGCTTTCTTGTGAACTGGCCGCAACACCGCAAGATTGCTTCAGGCCCTAGTGTGGTTCCGGCACGGCACGCTGAGCCTTTGGTTAATTCCTCTTCCTGGTGGGAAATGAGAGTTAAATTTGCCCGTGCAGACACCTCCAGCTAGTCTCTCATTGGTTCTCCCTATTCCTGTTCATTTTCCGCAGAAATTGCAAACTGGGACAAACAGGAGGTTAAAGGCACTGACTCTCCAAGTGGGGAGAGTGTTAGTAAAGCATCTGGAATGTTCCACCCGAGTATCGGGGGATGAAAACTGAGTCACATTTGAACACGTTTCCCGATCACATGGTGGATCATAATCTGGGTTCCACATGCATGTTTTAGCTGAAGGAAGAATCCCTTAAACCAGGAGAGTTGAGACCCATGGAATGGGTACCATGCAATATGACTTCAAAGAGTATGCATTTGCTCACCGATCCTCACCAATCCTATCACTGCTGTGTTTATGCCGCTGTACACATGCTTGATTCTCTTTCAGAGACATATAAATCCATAGGTTTTAAGATTCTTACTAGTCAGGTATATTCTTAGGCGTTTAATATGGGGTGTTGAGTCCACTTCGTTGAGCAAGGAGTAGCTCTTGTCTATTACATATTTGGCTTATGGAACGGTATCTGTGCTAATTTCAATCTCTGGTTTTATGCAGCACCCCAACTCACCTTTCCCCTTAAGCAAGCATAAGTTGGTTTTCTACATTTGAGACCCTGTTCTGTTTTGTAATTCAGTTCTTGTGTAGCCAAGTTTACATTCCGTGTAATGGTGATATCTTATGATGTTTCTTTTTCTGTGTGACTTATTTCACTTAGAATCATCATACCTGAATCCACTCATTATGCTGCTACGGGCCTGATGACATAGATTTCATTGCTGAGTGATATTGCATTGTACGTAAGTACCACAACTTCTTTATCCATTTTTCGCTTTCTGCGATATTGAATTTGTACCGTAAACGAGGTTCTTGTAAACAGAGCCGTCCCAAACTTTGGGGTGGCTGTGTCTTTTTGATTTTAATTTCCCTAAGCTATAGGACCATAAGTGGAAGTGCCCTAGGCTCTGTTGCTTTGTTTTTTAGATGTTTCAGGAAACCCCATACACTTCTCCAGAGTGGCTGTTGGCAATTTACATCCCGCCCATCAGCATAACAAGGCTCCCAGTTCTCCATGGCCTGTCCTGCCTTTCTGGATTTTACACTTTTTTCAGATGGCCCTTTTGACCGCGGGGCAGTGAGACTTCATTTTAGTGCAGATTTCCTTTGCAAGCTTGCTTGGTTGGCCAAAAAGTTCGTATGCGTTTTTTCCTGAATATATTCAGGAAAAAACGCATGTGCCCTTTTTGGCCAAGTGTATCATTGTGGACGTTCTGCCTCTTTTCCTATGCTTTACATGCAATTCCAGTCTACCTCCTGAAATCGGTTTCCTGCAATTCTGCCCCGTTTTCTAGTCCTCTTGGCAGCCTTACTTCAATATATTTTTGGACGATAGCTGTCATTTATAACTCTGCAGGTTTGTGAATGACAGTGCCCCTGAGCTCCTTTCTTCAACTCGCTTTCTTGTGAGTTGGTCGCAACACCGCAGGATTGTTTCAGGCCCTAGTGTGGTTCCGGCATGGAACGCTGAGCCTTTGGTTAATTCCTCTTCCTGGTGGGAAATGAGAGTTAAATTTGCCTGTCCAGACACCTCCAGCTAGTCTCTCATTGGTTCTCCCTATTCCTGTTCATTTTCCGCAGAAATTGCAAACTGGGACAAACAGGAGGTTAAAGGCACTGACTCTCCAAGTGGGGAGAGTGTTAGTAAAGCATCTGGAATGTTGCACCCGAGTACCAGGGGACGAAAACTGAGACACCTTTGAACACGTTTCCCGATCACACGGTGGATCATACTCTGGGTTCCACATGCATGTTTTAGCTGAAGGAAGAATCCCTTAAACCTGGAGAGTTGAGACCCATGGAATGGGTACCATGCAATATGACTTAAAAGTTTCTGCATTTGCTCACCGATCCTCACCAATCCTATCACTGCTGCGTTTATGCCGCTGTACACACGCTTGATTCTCCTTCGGAGACATATAAATCCATAGGTTTTAAGATTCTTACTAGTCAGGTATATTCTTAGGCGTTTAATATGGGGTGTTGAGTCCACTTCGTTGAGCAAGGAGTAGATCTTGTCTATTACATATTTGGCTTATGGAACGGTATCTGTGCTAATTTCAATCTCTGGTTTTATGCAGCACCCCAACTCACCTTTCCCCTTAAGCAAGCATAAGTTGGTTTTCTACATTTGAGACCCTGTTCTGTTTTGTAATTCAGTTCCTCTGTAGCCAAGTTTACATTCCGTGTAGTAGTGATATCTTATGATGTTTCTTTTTCTCTGTGACTTATTTCACTTAGAATCATCGTACCTGAATCCACTCATTATGCTGCTACGGGCCTGATGACATAGATTTCGTTGCTGAGTGATATTGCATTGTACGTAAGTACCACAGCTTCTTTATCCATTTTTCACTTTCTGCGATATTGAACTTGTAGCGTAAACGAGGTTCTTGTAAACAGAGCCGTCCCAAACTTTGGGGTGGCTGTGTCTTTTTGATTTTAATTTCCCTAAGCTATAGGACCATAAGTGGAAGTGCCATAGGCTCTGTTGCTTTGTTTTGTAGATGTTTCAGGAAACACCATACACTTCTCCAGAGTGGCTGTTGGCAATTTACATCCCGCCCATCAGCATAACAAGGCTCCCAGTTCTCCATGGCCTGTCCTGCCTTTCTGGATTTTACACTTTTTTCAGATGGCCCTTTTGACCGGGGGGCAGTGAGACTTCATTGTAGTGCAGATTTCCTTTGCAAGGTTGCTTGGTTGGCCAAAAAGGGCGTATGCGTTTTTTCCTGAATATATTCAGGAAAAAACGCATACGCCCTTTTTGGCCAAGTGCATCATTGTGAACGTTCTGCCTCTTTTCCTATGCTTTACATGCAATTCCAGTCTACCTCCTGAAATCGGTTTCCTGCAATTCTGCCCCGCTTTCAAGTCCTCTTGGCAGCCTTACTTCAATATATTTTTGGACGATAGCTGTCATTTATAACTCTGCAGGTTTGTGAATGACAGTGCCCCTGAGCTCCTTTCTTCAACTCGCTTTCTTGTTAACTGGCCGCAACACCGCAGGATTGCTTCAGGCCCTAGTGTGGTTCCGGCACGGCACGCTGAGCCTTTGGTTAATTCCTCTTCCTGGTGGGAAATGAGAGTTAAATTTGCCCGTCCAGACACCTCCAGCTAGTCTCTCATTGGTTCTCCCTATTCCTGTTCATTTTCCGCAGAAATTGCAAACTGGGCCAAACAGGAGGTTAAAGGCACTGACTCTCCAAGTGGGGAGAGTGTTAGTAAAGCGTCTGGAATGTTCCACCCGAGTATCGGGGGATGAAAACTGAGTCACATTTGAACACGTTTCCCAATCACATGGTGGATCATACTCTGGGTTCCACATGCATGTTTTAGCTGAAAGGAAGAATCCCTTAAACCAGGAGAGTTGAGACCCATGGAATGGGTACCATGCAATATGACTTCAAAGAGTATGCATTTGCTCACCGATCCTCACCAATCCTATCACTGCTGTGTTTATGCCACTGTACACACGCTTGATTCTCTTTCAGAGACATATAAATCCATAGGTTTTAAGATTCTTACTAGTCAGGTATATTCTTAGGCGTTTAATATGGGGTGTTGAGTCCACTTCGTTGAGCAAGGAGTAGCTCTTGTCTATTACATATTTGGCTTATGGAACGGTATCTGTGCTAATTTCAATCTCTGGTTTTATGCAGCACCCCAACTCACCTTTCCCCTTAAGCAAGCATAAGTTGGTTTTCTACATTTGAGACCCTGTTCTGTTTTGTAATTCAGTTCTTGTGTAGCCAAGTTTACATTCCGTGTAATGGTGATATCTTATGATGTTTCTTTTTCTGTGTGACTTATTTCACTTAGAATCATCGTACCTGAATCCACTCATTATGCTGCTACGGGCCTGATGACATAGATTTCATTGCTGAGTGATATTGCATTGTACGTAAGTACCACAAATTCTTTATCCATTTTTCGCTTTCTGCGATATTGAATTTGTACCGTAAACGAGGTTCTTGTAAACAGAGCCGTCCCAAACTTTGGGGTGGCTGTGTCTTTTTGATTTTAATTTCCCTAAGCTATAGGACCATAAGTGGAAGTGCCCTAGGCTCTGTTGCTTTGTTTTTTAGATGTTTCAGGAAACACCATACACTTCTCCAGAGTGGCTGTTGTCAATTTACATCCCGCCCATCAGCATAACAAGGCTCCCAGTTCTCCATGGCCTGTCCTGCCTTTCTGGATTTTACACTTTTTTCAGATGGCCCTTTTGACCGGGGGGCAGTGAGACTTCATTTTAGTGCAGATTTCCTTTGCAAGCTTGCTTGGTTGGCCAAAAAGTTCGTATGCGTTTTTTCCTGAATATATTCAGGAAAAAACGCATGCGCCCTTTTTGGCCAAGTGTATCATTGTGGACGTTCTGCCTCTTTTCCTATGCTTTACATGCAATTCCAGTCTACCTCCTGAAATCGGTTTCCTGCAATTCTGCCCCGTTTTCAAGTCCTCTTGGCAGCCTTACTTCAATATATTTTTGGACGATAGCTGTCATTTATAACTCTGCAGGTTTGTGAATGACAGTGCCCCTGAGCTCCTTTCTTCAACTCGCTTTCTTGTGAGCTGGTCGCAACACCGCAGGATTGCTTCAGGCCCTAGTGTGGTTCCGGCATGGCACGCTGAGCCTTTGGTTAATTCCTCTTCCTGGTGGGAAATGAGAGTTAAATTTGCCTGTCCAGACACCTCCAGCTAGTCTCTCATTGGTTCTCCCTATTCCTGTTCATTTTCCGCAGAAATTGCAAACTGGGACAAACAGGAGGTTAAAGGCACTGACTCTCCAAGTGGGGAGAGTGTTAGTAAAGCGTCTGGAATGTTGCACCCGAGTACCAGGGGACGAAAACTGAGACACCTTTGAACACGTTTCCCGATCACACGGTGGATCATACTCTGGGTTCCACATGCATGTTTTAGCTGAAGGAAGAATCCCTTAAACCTGGAGAGTTGAGACCCATGGAATGGGTACCATGCAATATGACTTGAAAGTTTCTGCGTTTGCTCACCGATCCTCACCAATCCTATCACTGCTGCTTTTATGCCGCTGTACACACGCTTGATTCTCCTTCGGAGACATATAAATCCATAGGTTTTAAGATTCTTACTAGTCAGGTATATTCTTAGGCGTTTAATATGGGGTGTTGAGTCCACTTCGTTGAGCAAGGAGTAGCTCTTGTCTATTACATATTTGGCTTATGGAACGGTATCTGTGCTAATTTCAATCTCTGGTTTTATGCAGCACCCCAACTCACCTTTCCCCTTAAGCAAGCATAAGTTAGTTTTCTGCATTTGAGTCCCTGCTCTGTTTTGTAATTCAGTTCCTGTGTAGCCAAGTTTACATTCCGTGTAGTAGTGATATCTTATGATGTTTCTTTTTCTCTGTGACTTATTTCACTTAGAATCATCGTACCTGAATCCACTCATTATGCTGCTACGGGCCTGATGACATAGATTTCATTGCTGAGTGATATTGCATTGTACGTAAGTACCACAAATTCTTTATCCATTTTTCGCTTTCTGCAATATTGAATTTGTACCGTAAACGAGGTTCTTGTAAACAGAGCCGTCCCAAACTTTGGGGTGGCTGTATCTTTTTGATTTTAATTTCCCTAAGCTATAGGACCATAAGTGGAAGTGCCCTAGGCTCTGTTGCTTTGTTTTGTAGATGTTTCAGGAAACACCATACACTTCTTCAGAGTGGCTGTTGGCAATTGACATCTCGCCCATCAGCATAACAAGGCTCCCAGTTCTCCATGGCCTGTCCTGCCTTTCTGGATTTTACACTTTTTTCAGATGACCCTTTTGACCGGGGGGCTGTGAGACTTCATTGTAGTGCAGATTTCCTTTGCAAGCTTGCTTGGTTGGCCAAAAAGGGCGTATGCGTTTTTTCCTGAATATATTCAGGAAAAAACGCATACGCCCTTTTTGGCCAAGTGCATCATTGTGGACGTTCTGCCTCTTTTCCTATGCTTTACATGCAATTCCAGTCTACCTCCTGAAATCGGTTTCCTACAATTCTGCACCACTTTCAAGTCCTCTTGGCAGCCTTACTTCAATATATTTTTGGACGATAGCTGTCATTTATAACTCTGCAGGTTTGTGAATGACACTGCCCCTGAGCTCCTTTCTTCAACTCGCTTTCTTGTGAGCTGGCCGCAACACCGCAGGATTTCTTCAGGCCCTAGTGTTGTTCTGGCACGGCACGCTGAGCCTTTGGTTAATTCCTCTTCCTGGTGGGAAATGAGAGTTAAATTTGCCTGTCCAGACACCTCCAGCTAGTCTCTCATTGGTTCTCCCTATTCCTGTTCATTTTCCGCAGAAATTGCAAACTGGGACAAACAGGAGGTTAAAGGCACTGACTCTCCAAGTGGGGAGAGTGTTAGTAAAGCATCTGGAATGTTGCACCCGAGTACCAGGGGACGAAAACTGAGACACCTTTGAACACGTTTCCCGATCACACGGTGGATCATACTCTGGGTTCCACATGCATGTTTTAGCTGAAGGAAGAATCCCTTAAACCTGGAGAGTTGAGACCCATGGAATGGGTACCATGCAATATGACTTAAAAGTTTCTGCATTTGCTCACCGATCCTCACCAATCCTATCACTGCTGCGTTTATGCCGCTGTACACACGCTTGATTCTCCTTCGGAGACATATAAATCCATAGGTTTTAAGATTCTTACTAGTCAGGTATATTCTTAGGCGTTTAATATGGGGTGTTGAGTCCACTTCGTTGAGCAAGGAGTAGATCTTGTCTATTACATATTTGGCTTATGGAACGGTATCTGTGCTAATTTCAATCTCTGGTTTTATGCAGCACCCCAACTCACCTTTCCCCTTAAGCAAGCATAAGTTGGTTTTCTACATTTGAGACCCTGTTCTGTTTTGTAATTCAGTTCCTGTGTAGCCAAGTTTACATTCCGTGTAGTAGTGATATCTTATGATGTTTCTTTTTCTCTGTGACTTATTTCACTTAGAATCATCGTACCTGAATCCACTCATTATGCTGCTACGGGCCTGATGACATAGATTTCATTGCTGAGTGATATTGCATTGTACGTAAGTACCACAGCTTCTTTATCCATTTTTCGCTTTCTGCGATATTGAACTTGTAGCGTAAACGAGGTTCTTGTAAACAGAGCCATCCCAAACTTTGGGGTGGCTGTGTCTTTTTGATTTTAATTTCCCTAAGCTATAGGACCATAAGTGGAAGTGCCATAGGCTCTGTTGCTTTGTTTTGTAGATGTTTCAGGAAACACCATACACTTCTCCAGAGTGGCTGTTGGCAATTTACATCCCGCCCATCAGCATAACAAGGCTCCCAGTTCTCCATGGCCTGTCCTTCCTTTCTGGTTTTTACATTTTATTCAGAAGGCCCTTTTGACCAGGGGGCACTGAGACTTCATTGTAGTGCAGATTTCCTTTGCAAGCTTGCTTGGTTGGCCAAAAAGTGCGTATGCCTTTTTTCCTGAATATATTCAGGAAAAAACGCGTACGCCCTTTTTGGCCAAGTGCATCATTGTGGACGTTCTGCCTCTTTTCCTATGCTTTACATGCAATTCCAGTCTACCTCCTGAAATCGGTTTCCTGCAATTCTGCCCCGCTTTCAAGTCCTCTTGGCAGCCTTACTTGAATATATTTTTGGACGATAGCTGTCATTTATAACTCTGCAGGTTTGTGAATGACAGTGCCCCTGAGCTCCTTTCTTCAACTCGCTTTCTTGTGAGCTGGCCGCAACACAGCAGGATTGCTTCAGGCCCTAGTTTGGTTCCGGCACGGCACGCTGAGCCTTTGGTTAATTCCTCTTCCTGGTGGGAAATGAGAGTTAAATTTGCCCGTCCAGACACCTCCAGCTAGTCTCTCATTGGTTCTCCCTATTCCTGTTCATTTTCCGCAGAAATTGCAAACTGGGCCAAACAGGAGGTTAAAGGCACTGACTCTCCAAGTGGGGAGAGTGTTAGTAAAGCGTCTGGAATGTTGCACCCAAGTACCAGGGGACGAAAACTGAGATACCTTTGAACACGTTTCCTAATCACATGGTGGATCATACTCTGGGTTGACCATGCATGTTTTAGCTGAAGGAAGAATCCCTTAAACCTGGAGAGTTGAGACCCATGGAATGGGTACCATGCAATATGATTTCAAAGGGTCTGCATTTGCTCACCGATCCTCACCAATCCTATTACTGCTGCGTTTATGCCGCTGTACACACGCTTGATTCTCTTTCGGAGACATATAAATCCATAGGTTTTAAGATTCTTACAAGTCAGGTATATTCTTAGGCGTTTAATATGGTGTGTTGAGTCCACTTCATTGAGCAAGGAGTAGCTCTTTTCTATTACATATTTGGCTTATGGAACGGTATCTGTGCTAATTTCAATCTCTGGTTTTATGCAGCACCCCAACTCACCTTTCCCCTTAAGGAAGCATAAGTTGGTTTTCTACATTTGAGACCCTGTTCTGTTTTGTAATTCAATTCCTGTGTAGCCAAGTTTACATTCCGTGTAGTAGTGATATCTTATGATGTTTCTTTTTCTCTGTGACTTATTTCACTTAGAATCATCGTACCTGAATCCACTCGTTATGCTGCTATGGGCCTGATGACATAGATTTCATTGCTGAGTGATATTGCATTGTACGTAAGTACCACAACTTCTTTATCCATTTTTCACTTTCTGCGATATTGAACTTGTACTGTAAACGAGGTTCTTGTAAACAGAACCGTCCGAAACTTTGGGGTGGCTGTGTCTTTTTGGTTTTAATATCCCTAATCTATAGGACCATAAGTGGAAGTGCCCTAGGCTCTGTTGCTTTGTTTTGTAGAGGTTTCAGGAAACACCATACACTTCTCCAGAGTGGCTGTTGGCAATTTACATCCCGCCCATCAGCATAACAAGGTTCCCAGTTCTCCATGGCCTATCCTGCCTTTCTGGATTTTACAATTTTTTCAGATGGCCCTTTTGACAGGGGGGCAGAGAGACTTCATTGTAGTGCAGATTTCCTTTGCAAGCTTGCTTGGTGGGCCAAAAAATATGTATGCGTTTTTTCCTGAATATATTCAGGAAAAAACGCATACGCCCTTTTTGGCCAAGTGCATCATTGTGGACGTTCTGCCTCTTTTCCTATGCTTTACATGCAATTCCAGTCTACCTCCTGAAATCGGTTTCCTGCAATTCTGCCCCGCTTTCAAGTCCTCTTGGCAGCCTTACTTCAATATATTTTTGGACGATAGCTGTCATTTATAACTCTGCAGGTTTGTGAATGACAGTGTCCCTGAGCTCCTTTCTTCAACTCGCTTTCTTGTGAGGTGGCCGCAACACCGCAGGATTTCTTCAGGCCCTAGTGTTGTTCCGGCACGGCATGCTGAGCCTTTGGTTAACTCCTCTTCCTGGTGGGAAATGAGAGTTAAATTTGCCCGTCCAGATACCTCCAGCTAGTCTCTCACTGGTTCTCCCTATTCCTGTTCATTTTCCGCAGAAATTGCAAACTGGACCAAACAGGAGGTTAAAGGCACTGACTCTCCAAGTGGGGAGAGTGTTAGTAAAGCGTCTGGAATGTTGCACCCGAGTACCAGGGGACGAAAACTGAGACACCTTTGAACACGTTTCCCGATCACACGGTGGATCATACTCTGGGTTCCACATGCATGTTTTAGCTGAAGGAAGAATCCCTTAAACCTGGAGAGTTGAGACCCATGGAATGGGTACCATGAAATATGACTTCAAAGGGTCTGCATTTGCTCACCGATCCTCACCAATCCTATCACTGCTGCGTTTATGCCGCTGTACACACGCTTGATTCTCCTTTGGAGACATATAAATCCATAGGTTTTAAGATTCTTACAAGTCAGGTATATTCTTAGGCGTTTAATATGGGGTGTTGAGTCCACTTCGTTGAGCAAGGAGTAGCTCTTGTCTATTACATATTTGGCTTATGGAACGGTATCTGTGCTAATTTCAATCTCTGGTTTTATGCAGCTCCGCAACTCACCTATCCCCTTAAGCAAGCATAAGTTGTTTTTCTACATTTGAGACCCTGTTCTGTTTTGTAATTCAGTTCCTGTGTAGCCAAGTTTACATTCCGTGTAGTAGTGATATCTTATGATGTTTCTTTTTCTGTGTGACTTATTTCACTTAGAATCATCGTACCTGAATCCACTCATTATGCTGCTACGGGCCTGATGACATAGATTTCATTGCTGAGTGATATTGCATTGTACGTAAGTACCACAACTTCTTTATCCATTTTTCGTTTTCTGCGATATTGAACTTGTACCGTAAACGAGGTTCTTGTAAACAGAGCCGTCCCAAACTTTGGGGTGGCTGTGTCTTTTTGATTTTAATTTCCCTAAGCTATAGGACTATAAGTGGAAGTGTCCTACGCTCTGTTGCTTTGTTTTTAAGATGTTTCAGGAAACACCATACACTTCTCCAGAGTGGCTGTTGGCAATTTACATCCCGCCCATCAGCATAACAAGGTTCCCAGTTCTCCATGGCCTATCCTGCCTTTCTGGATTTTACACTTTTTTCAGATGGCCCTTTTGACAGGGGGGCAGAGAGACTTCATTGTAGTGCAGATTTCCTTTGCAAGCTTGCTTGGTGGGCCAAAAAATATGTATGCGTTTTTTCCTGAATATATTCAGGAAAAAACGCATACGCCCTTTTTGGCCAAGTGCATCATTGTGGACGTTCTGCCTCTTTTCCTATGCTTTACATGCAATTCCAGTCTACCTCCTGAAATCGGTTTCCTGCAATTCTGCCCCGCTTTCAAGTCCTCTTGGCAGCCTTACTTCAGTATATTTTTGGACGATAGCTGTCATTTATAACTCTGCAGGTTTGTGAATGACAGTGCTCCTGAGCTCCCTTCTTCAACTCGCTTTCTTGTGAGCTGGCCACAACACCGCAGGATTGCTTCAGGCCCTAGTGTGGTTCCGGCATGGCACGCTGAGCCTTTGGTTAATTCCTCTTCCTGGTGGGAAATGAGAGTTAAATTTGCCCGTCCAGACACCTCCAGCTAGTCTCTCATTGGTTCTCCCTATTCCTGTTCATTTTCCGCAGAAATTGCAAACTGGGCCAAACAGGAGGTTAAAGGCACTGACTCTCTAAGTGGGGAGAGTGTTAGTAAAGCGTCTGGAATGTTGCACCCGAGTACCAGGGGACGAAAATTGAGTCACATTTGAACACGTTTCCTGATCACACGTGGATCATACTCTGGGTTCCACATGCATGTTTTAGCTGAAGGAAGAATCCCTTAAACCTGGAGAGTTGAGACCCATATAATGGGTACCATGCAATATGACTTCAAAGGGTCTGCATTTGCTCACCGATCTTCACAAATCCTATCACTGCTTCGTATATGCCGCTGTACACACGCTTGATTCTCTTTCAGAGACATATAAATCCATAGGTTTTAAGTTTCTTACTAGTCGGGTATATTTTTATTTGTTTAAAATGGGGTGTTGAGTCCACTTCGTTGAGCAAGGAGTAGCTCTTGTCTATTACATATTTGGCTTATGGAACGGTATCTGTGCTAATTTCAATCTCTGGTTTTATGCAGCACCCCAACTCACCTTTCCCCTTAAGCAAGCATAAGTTGGTTTTCTACATTTGAGACCCTGTTCTGTTTTGTAATTCAGTTCCTGTGTAGCCAAGTTTACATTCCGTGTAGTAGTGATATCTTATGATGTTTCTTTTTCTGTGTGACTTATTTCACTTAGAATCATCGTACCTGAATCCACTCATTATGCTGGTATGGGCCTGATGACATAGATTTCATTGCTGAGTGATATTGCATTGTACGTAAGTACCACAACTTCTTTATCCATTTTTCGCTTTCTGCGATATTGAACTTGTACCGTAAACGAGGTTCTTGTAAACAGAGGCGTCCCAAACTTTGGGGTGGCTGTGTCTTTTTGATTTTAATTTCCCTTAGCTATAGAACCATAAGCGGAAGTGCCCTAGGCTCTGTTGCTTTGTTATGTAGATGTTTCAGGAAACAGCATACACTTCTCCAGAGTGGCTGTTGGCAATTTACATCCCCCCCATCAGCATAACAAGGCTCCCAGTTCTCCATGGCCTGTCCTGCCTTTCTGGATTTTACACTTTTTTCAGATGGCCCTTTTGACTGGGGGGCAGTGAGACTTCATTGTAGTGCAGATTTCCTTTGCCAGCTTGCTTGGTTGGCCAAAAAGGGCGTATGCGTTTTTTCTTGAATATATTCAGGAAAAAACGCATACGCCCTTTTTGGCCAAGTGCATCATTGTGGACGTTCTGCCTCTTTTCCTATGCTTTACATGCAATTCCAGTCTACCTCCTGAAATCGGTTTCCTGCAATTCTGCCCCGCTTTCAAGTCCTCTTGGCAGCCTTACTTCAATATATTTTTGGACGATAGCTGTCATTTATAACTCTGCAGGTTTCTGAATGACAGTGCCCCTGAGCTCCTTTCTTCAACTCGCTTTCTTGTGAGCTGGCCGCAACACCGCAGGATTGTTTCAGGTCCTAGTGTGGTTCCGGCATGGCACGCTGAGCCTTTGGTTAATTCCTCTTCCTGGTGGGAAATGACAGTTAAATTTGCCCGTCCAGACACCTCCAGCTAGTCTCTCATTGGTTCTCCCTATTCCTGTTCATTTTCCGCAGAAATTGCAAACTGGGACAAACAGGAGGTTAAAGGCAGTGACTCTCCAAGTGGGGAGAGTGTTAGTAAAGTGTCTGGAATGTTGCACCCCAGTACCAGGGGACGAAAACTGAGACACCTTGGAACACGTTTCCCAGTCACACGGTGGATCATAGTCTGGGTTCCACATGCATGTTTTAGCTGAAGGAAGAATCCCTTAAACCTGGAGAGTTGAGACCCATGTTATGGGTACCATGCAATATGACTTCAAAGGGTCTGCATTTGCTCACCGATCCTCACCAATCCTATCACTGCTGCGTTTATGCCGCTGTACACAAGCTTGATTCTCTTTCGGAGACATATAAATCCATAGGTTTTAAGATTCTTACTAGTCAGGTATATTCTTAGGCGTTTAATATGGGGTGTTGTGTCCACTTCGTTGAGCAAGGAATAGCTCTTGTCTGTTATATATTTGGCTTATTGAACGGTATCTGTGCTAATTTCAATCTCTGGTTTTATGCAGCACCCCAACTCACCTTTCCCCTTAAGCAAGCATAAGTTGGTTTTCTACATTTGAGACCCTGTTCTGTTTTGTAATTCAGTTCCTGTGTAGCCAAGTTTACATTCCGTGTAGTAGTGATATCTTATGATGTTTCTTTTTCTGGGTGACTTATTTCACTTAGAATCATCGTACCTGAATCCACTCATTATGCTGCTACGGCCCTGATGACATAGATTTCTTTGCTGAGTGATATTGCATTGTATGTATGTACCACAACTTCTTTATCCATTTTTCGCTTTCTGCGATATTGAACTTGTACCGTAAACGAGGTTCTTGTAAACAGAGCCATCCCAAACTTTGGGGTGGCTGTGTCTTTTTGATTTTAATTTCCCGAAGCTATAGGACCATAAGTGGAAGTGCCCTAGGCTCTGTTGCTTTGTTTTTTAGATGTTTCAGGAAACACCATACACTTCTCCAGAGTGGCTGTTGGCAATTTACATCCTGCCCATCAGCATAACAAGGCTCCCAGTTCTCCATGGCCTGTCCTGCCTTTCTGGATTTTACACTTTTTTCAGATGGCCCTTTTGACTGGGGGGCAGTGAGACTTCATTGTAGTGCAGATTTCCTTTGCCAGCTTGCTTGGTTGGCCAAAAAGGGCGTATGCGTTTTTTCTTGAATATATTCAGGAAAAAACGCATACGCCCTTTTTGGCCAAGTGCATCATTGTGGACGTTCTGCCTCTTTTCCTATGCTTTACATGCAATTCCAGTCTACCTCCTGAAATCGGTTTCCTGCAATTCTGCCCCGCTTTCAAGTCCTCTTGGCAGCCTTACTTCAATATATTTTTGGACGATAGCTGTCATTTATAACTCTGCAGGTTTGTGAATGACAGTGCCCCTGAGCTCGTTTCTTCAACTCGCTTTCTTGTGAGCTGGCCGCAACACAGCAGGATTGCTTCAGGCCCTAGTGTGGTTCCGGCATGGCACGCTGAGCCTTTGGTTAATTCCTCTTCCTGGTGGGAAATGAGTGTTAAATATGCGTGTCCAGACACCTACCTCACTCTCAACCCCCTGGTGATGTGGGTCCTCTGGTTTGTGGCCACCTTTGCTGGGTTCCTCACCTTTCGATGATGTGGCCCCACTAGTGTGAGGACACTCCTGCCTGCTTCTCATCCACGTGGTTATGCGGACCCCCTGGTGAGAGTCTGTTCCTGGCTGTGTTCCTCAGCCTTCTGTGAGGGAGACCCTCTGCTGATAGGTCACTCCTGCATGGCTGGCACACAATGCCTTGGTGAAGTCAGCTGTGTGGTGGCAGTTGGAGCGTGCTGGGAATCTCCGCCCCCCAGTGATGAGGGCCCTCTGACGTCAGGCCCTAACTGCTGGGCTCCCCAACTTTTCTTAGTGAGCCCAGTGATGCTCGGGCACTCCTCTTAGGTTCCCATCTCCATGGGGATGTGGGCCTTCTGCTCTGACGTTCCAACGGCTGGGTTGATCACAGTTTCATGATGTGGGCTCTCTGGTGTTAGTTCACTGTGGCCTGGATCCCATAGCCTCTGTGTTCTTGGCCGCCTGCTGGGAGGTTCCAACTGCTGGATTCCTCACTTTTTTAATTTTTTGGGCCCTCTGTTGTGAGGATCCTCCTGCCTGCCTCACTCCCAGCCCCTTCGTGATGTGTGTCTTCTGGTTTGAGGCCACATGTGCTGGGTTCCTCACCTTTCAATGATGTGGGACCAATGGTCTTAGGAGACTCCTGCCTGGTTCACATCCCCTTGGTGATGTGGGCCCTCTGTTGAGAGTCTGATCCTGGCTGGGTTCTTCACCCATCTGTGAGGTGGGCCGTCTGCTGTGAGGTCACTCCTCCCTGGCTTGCTCACCTCGCCTTGTGGACATGAGCCCTCTGGTGGCACTTGGAGCCTGCTGGGAGCCTCCTCCCCTCGGTGATGTGGGCCCTCTGGCGTCAGGCCCTAAGAGCTGTGCTCCCCACATTTCGTGATGTGCGACCCAGTGGTGCGAGGACACTCCATCCAGGTTCACATCCCCATTGGGATGTGGGCCTTCTGCTCTGAGGTCCCAACGCCTGGGTTGCTCACAGTTTCATGATGTGGGCTCTCTGCTGTTAGTTCACTCCTGCCTGCATCCCATAGCTTCTGTGCTCTCGGCTGCCTGCTGGGAGGTTCCAACTGCTGGATTCCTCACCTTTCTTATTCTTTGGGCCCTCTGTTTTTAGGCTACTCCTGCCTGCCTCACTCCCATTCCCTTTGTGATATGTGTCCTCTGATTTGAGGCCACATGTGCTGGGTTCCGCACCTTTCAATGATGTGGCCCCACTGGAGGGAAGACAGTCCTGACTGGTTCCCATCCCCTTGCTGATGTGGGCCCTCAGGTGAGAGTCTGATCCTGGCTGGGTTCCTCACCCTTCTGTGAGGTGGGCCCTCTGCTGTGAGGTCAATCATGCCTGTCTGGCACAAGTCACCTTGGCGACATGGGCCCTCTGGTGGCAGTTGGAGTGTGCTGGGATCCTCCTCCCCTCGGTGATGAGGGCCCTCTTGCCTTAGGCCATAACTGCTGGGCTCCCCACATTTTCTGATGTGCGCCAAGTGAGTGAGGACACTCTTGCCAGGTTCGCATCCCCATGGGGATATGGGCCTTCTGCTCTGAGGTCAAAACGGCTGGCTTGCTCACAGTACCATGATGTGGGCCCTCTGCTGTGAGTTCACTCCGGCAAGGATCCCTTATCATCGGTGCTCTGAGCCGCCTGCTGGGAGGTTCCAACTGCTGGATTCCTCAACTTTTTTATTCTATGTGCCCTCTGTTGTGAGGCTCCTCCTGCCTGCCTCGCTGCCAGCCCCTTGGTGATGACTGTCCTATAGCTTGAGGCCACATGTGCTGCGTTCCTCACCTTTCAATGATGTGGCCCCACTCGTGTGAGGACACTCCTGCCTGGTTACCATCCCCTTGGTGAGGTGGGCCCTCTGGCCAGAGTCTAATCCTGGCTGGGTTCCTCAACGTTCTGTGAGGTAGGCCCTCTGCTGTGAGGTCACTCCTGACTGGCTGGCACACGTCACCTTGGAGACGTGAGCCCTCTGGTGGCAGTTGGAGCGTGCAGGGTGCCTCCTCCTCTCGGTGATGACGGCCCTCTGGCGTCAGGCCCTAAATGGTGGGCTCCCCACATTTTCTGATGTGCGCCCAGTGGTGCGAGGACACTCCAGCCAGGTTCCCATTCCCATGGGGATGTGGGCCTTCTGCTCTGTGGTCCCAACGCCTGGGTTGCTCACAGTTTTATGATGTTGGCCCTCTGCTGTGAGTTCACTGTGGCCTGGATCCCATAGCCTCGGTGTTCTGAGCTGCCTGCTGGAAGGTCTAAATGCTGGAATCCTCACATATTTTATATTATGTGCCCTGTGTTGTGAGGCTACTCCTGCCTGCCTCACTCCAAGGCCCTTTGTGATGTGGGTCCTCTGGTTTGAGGACACATGTGCTGGGTTCCTCACGTTAAGATGATGAGGCCCCACTGGTGTGAGGATAATCCTGACTGGTTCCCATCCCCTTTGTGATGTGGGCCCTCTGGTGAGAGTCTGATCCTGGCTGGGTTCCTCAACCATCTGTGAGGTGGGCCCTCTACTATCAGGTAACTCTTGCCTGGCTTGCTCACCTCGCCTTGTTGACATGAGCCCTCTGGTGGCACTTGGACCCTGCTGGGAGCCTCCTCACCTCTGTGATGAGGGCCCTCTGATGTCAAGCCCTAACTGCTGGGCTCCCCAACTTTTCTTAGTGAGCCCAGTGATGCTCGGGCACTCCTCTTAGGTTCCCATCTCCATGGGGATGTGGGCCTTCTGCTCTGACGTTCCAACGGCTGGGTTGATCACAGTTTCATGATGTGGGCTCTCTGGTGTTAGTTCACTGTGGCCTGGATCCCATAGCCTCTGTGTTCTTGGCCGCCTGCTGGGAGGTTCCAACTGCTGGATTCCTCACTTTTTTAATTTTTTGGGCCCTCTGTTGTGAGGATCCTCCTGCCTGCCTCACTCCCAGCCCCTTCGTGATGTGTGTCCTCTGGTTTGAGGCCACATGTGCTGGGTTCCTCACCTTTCGATGATGTGGGACCAATGGTCTTAGGAGACTCCTGCCTGGTTCACATCCCCTTGGTGATGTGGGCCCTCTGTTGAGAGTCTGATCCTGGCTGGGTTCTTCACCCATCTGTGAGGTGGGCCGTCTGCTGTGAGGTCACTCCTGCCTGGTTTGCTCACCTCGCCTTGTGGACATGAGCCCTCTGGTGGCACTTGGAGCCTGCTGGGAGCCTCCTCCCCTCGGTGATGAGGGCCCTCTGGCGTCAGGTCCTAACGGCTGGGCTCCCCACATTTTGTGATGTGTGCCCAGTGGTTCGAAGACACTCCATCCAGGTTCACATACCCATTGGGATGTGGGCCTTCTGTTCTGAGGTCCCAACGGCTGGGTTGTTCACAGTTTCATGATGTGGGCTCTCTGCTGTTAGTTCACTCTGGCCTGGATGCCATAGCCTCTGTGCTCTGGGCCGCCTGCTGGAAGGTTCCAACTGCTCGATTCTTCAACTTTTGTATTCTATGGGGCCTGTGTTGCGATGCTCCTCCTGCCTGCCTCACTCGCATCCCCTTTGTGATGTGGGTCCTCTGGTTTGAGGCCACATATGCTGGGTTCCGCAACTTTCAATGATGTGGCCCCACTGGTGTGAGGACACTCCTGCCTGGTTCCCATCCCCTTGGTGATGTGGGCCTTCTGGTGACAGTCTTATCCTGGCTGGGTTCCTCACTCTTCTGTGAGGTAGGCCCTCTGCTGTGAGGTCAATCCTACCTGACTTGCACAAATCACCTTGGCGACGTGGGCCCTCTGTTGGCACATGGAACCTGCTGGGAGCCTCCTGCCCTCGGTGATGACAGCTCTCTAGCATCAGGCCCTAACTGCTGGGCTCCCCACATTTTCTGATGTGAGCCCAGTGATGCCAGGACACTCCTGTCAGGTTCCCATCCCCATGGGGATGTGGGCTTTCTGCTCTGAGGTCCCAACGCCTGGGTTGCTCACAGTTTCATGATGTGGGCTCTCTGCTGTTAGTTCACTCCTGCCTGCATCCCATAGCTTCTGTGCTCTCGGCCGCCTGCTGGGAGGTTCCAAATGCTGGATTCCTCACCTTTTTTATTCTTTGGGCCCTCTGTTTTTAGGCTACTCCTACCTGCCTCACTCCCATCCCCTTTGTGATGTATGTCCTCTGATATGAGGCCGCATGTGCTGGGTTCCTCACCTTTCGATGATGTGGCCCCACTGGTGAGAGGACAGTCCTGACTGGTTCCCATCCCCTTGGTGTTGTGGGCCCTCTGGCAAGAGTCTCATCCTACCTCGGTTCCTCACCCTTCTGTGAGATAGGCCCTCTGTTGTGAGGTCACTACTGCCTGGCTGGCGCATGCCACCTTGTAGACGTGGGCCCTCTGTTGGCAGTTGGAACCTGCTGGGAGTCTCCTCCCCTCAGTTATGAGGGCCCCCTGGCGTCAGGCCCTAACTGCTGGGCTCCTAACATTTTCTGATATGTGCTAAGTGGTGCGAAGCCACTCCTGCCAGGTTCCCATCCCAATGGGGATGTGGGCCTTCTGTTCTGAGGTCCCAACGGCTGGGCTGCTCACAGGTTCATGATGTGGGCCCTCTGCTGTGAGTTCACTGCGGCCTGGATCCCATAGCCTCGGTGCTCTGGGCCGCTTGCTGGGAGGTTCCAAATGCTGGATTCCTCAACTTTTATATTCAATGGACCCTGTGATGTGAGGCCAGTCCTGCCTGCCTCATTCCGAACCCCTTGGTGATGTGGTTCCTCTGGTTTGAGGCTACATGTGCTGGGATCCTCACCTTTCGATGATGTTGTCCCACTGATGTGGGGACACTCCTTCCTGGTTCCCTTCCCCTTGGTGATGTGGGCCCTCTGGTGAGAGTCTGATCCTGGCTGTGTTCCTCACCCTTCTGTGAGGTGGGGCCTCTGCTGTGAGGTCACTCCTGCCGGGCTGGCACACATCGCCTTGGTGACGTTGGCCCTCTGGTGGCAGCTGGAGCCTGCTGGGAGCCTCCTCCCCTCGGTGATGAGTGCCCTCTAGCATCAGGCCCTAACTTCTGAGCACCCCACGTTTTCTGATGTGAGCCCAGTGATGCCAGGACACTCCTGTCATGTTCCCATCACCATGGGGATGTGGGCCTTCTGCTCTGAGGTCCCAATGTCTGGGTTGTTCACAGTTTCATGATGTGGGCTGTCTGGTGTTAGTTCACTCTGGCTTGGATCCCCTAGCCTCTGTGCTCTGGGCCGCCTGCTGGGAGGTTGCAACTGCTGGATTCCTCACCTTCCTTATTTTTGGGCCCTCTGTTGTGAGGCTCCTCCTGCCTGCCTCACCCCCAGCCCCTTGGTGATGCGTGTCCTATGGTTTGAAGCCACGTGTTCTGGGTTCCTCACCTTTAGATGATGTGGCCCTACTCATGTGAGGACACTCCTGCCTGGTTCCAATCCATTTGGTGATGTGGGCCCTCTGGTGCGAGTCTGATCCTGACTGGGTTCGTCACACTTCTCTGAGGTGGGCCCTCTGCTGTGAGGTCATTCGTGCCTGGTTGGCACACATCGCCTTGGCGACGTCAGCCCTCTGGTGGCCGTTGGAGCCTGCTGGGAGCCTCCTTCCCTTGGTGATGAGGGTCCTCTGGCGTCAGGCTCTAACTGCTGGTCTCCCAAAATTTTCTGATACGTTTTCAGTGGTGCGAGGACACTCCTACCAGATTTATATCCCCATGGGGATGTGGGCCTCCTGCTCTGAGGTCCCAATGGCTGGGTTGCTCAGTTTCATGACATGGGCCCTCTTCTGTGAGTTCACTGTGGCCTGGATCCCATAGCCTCGGTGCTCTGGGCCCCCTGCTGGGAGGTTCCAACTGCTGGATTCCTCACTTTTTTATTCTATGGGCCCAGTGTTGTGAGGCTACTCCTGCCTGCCTCACTCCGAGGCCCTTAGTGATGTGGGTCCTCTGGTTTGAGGACACATGTGCTGAGTACCTCACCTTTCGATGATGTGGCCCCACTGGTGTGAAGACACTCCTGCCTGGTTCCCATCCCCTTGGTGATGTGGGCCCTCTGGTGAGAGTCTGATGTTGGCTGGGTTTCTCACCCTTCTGTGAGGTGGGATCTCTGCTGTGAGGTAACTCCTGCCTGGCTTGCTCACGTTGCCTTGACAACATGAGCCCTCAGGTGGCAGTTGGAGCCTGCTGGGAATCTCCTCCCCTCGGTTATGAGAGCTCTGGATAAAACACATATGTCCTTTTTTGCCAAGTGCATTATTTTCCAAGTTCTGTCTCTTTTCCTATGCTTTAAATGCAATTCCAGTCTACCTTCTGAAATCGGTTTCCTGCAATTCTGCACCGCTTTCGAGTCCTCTTGGCAGCCTTACTTCAATATATTTTTGGACGATAGCTGTCATTTATAACTCTGCAGGTTTGTGAATGACAGTGCCCCTGAGCTCCTTTCCTCAACTCGCTTTCTTTTGAGCTGACCGCAACACCGCAGGATTGCTTCAGGCCCTAGTGTGGTTCCGGCATGGCACGCTGAGCCTTTGGTTAATTCCTCTTCCTGGTGGGAAATGAGTGTTAAATATGCGTGTCCAGACACCTCCAGCTAGTCTCTCATTGGTTCTCCCTATTCCTGTTCATTTTCCGCAGAAATTGCAAACTGGAACAAACAGGAGGTTAAAGGCATTGACTCTCCAAGTGGGGAGAGTGTTAGTAAAGCATCTGGAATGTTGCACCCGAGTACCAGGGGACGAAAACTGAGTCACATTTGAACACGTTTCCCAATCACACGGTGGATCATACTCTGGGTCCCACATGCATGTTTTAGCTGAAGGAAGAATCCCTTAAACCTGGAGAGTTGAGACCCATGGAATGGGTACCATGCAATATGACTTCAAAGGGTCTGCATTTGCTCACCGATCCTCACCAATCCTATCACTGCTGCGTTTATGCCGCTGTACACACGCTTGATTCTCTTTCGGAGACATATAAATCCATAGGTTTTAAGATTCTTACAAGTCAGGTATATTCTTAGGCGTTTAATATGGGGTGTTGAGTCCACTTCGTTGAGCAAGGAGTAGCTCTTGTCTATTACATATTTGGCTTATGGAACGGTATCTGTGCTAATTTCAATCTCTTGTTTTATGCAGCACCCCAACTCACCTTTCCCCTTAAGCAAGCATAAGTTGGTTTTCTACATTTGAGACCCTGTTCTGTTTTGTAATTCAGTTCTTGTGTAGCCAAGTTTACATTCCGTGTAATGGTGATATCTTATGATGTTTCTTTTTCTCTGTGACTTATTTCACTTAGAATCATCGTACCTGAATCCACTCATTATGCTGCTACGGGCCTGATGACATAGATTTCATTGCTGAGTGATATTGCATTGTACGTAAGTACCACAACTTCTTTATCCATTTTTCGCTTTCTGCGATATTGAATTTGTACCGTAAACGAGGTTCTTGTAAACAGAGCCGTCCCAAACTTTGGGGTGGCTGTGTCTTTTTGATTTTAATTTCCCTAAGCTATAGGACCATAAGTGGAAGTGCCCTAGGCTCTGTTGCTTTGTTTTTTAGATGTTTCAGGAAACCCCATACACTTCTCCAGAGTGGCTGTTGGCAATTTACATCCCGCCCATCAGCATAACAAGGCTCCCAGTTCTCCATGGCCTGTCCTGCCTTTCTGGATTTTACACTTTTTTCAGATGGCCCTTTTGACCGCGGGGCAGTGAGACTTCATTTTAGTGCAGATTTCCTTTGCAAGCTTGCTTGGTTGGCCAAAAAGTTCGTATGCGTTTTTTCCTGAATATATTCTGGAAAAAACGCATGTGCCCTTTTTGGCCAAGTGTATCATTGTGGACGTTCTGCCTCTTTTCCTATGCTTTACATGCAATTCCAGTCTACCTCCTGAAATCGGTTTCCTGCAATTCTGCCCCGTTTTCAAGTCCTCTTGGCAGCCTTACTTCAATATATTTTTGGACGATAGCTGTCATTTATAACTCTGCAGGTTTGTGAATGACAGTGCCCCTGAGCTCCTTTCTTCAACTCGCTTTCTTGTGAGTTGGTCGCAACACCGCAGGATTGTTTCAGGCCCTAGTGTGGTTCCGGCATGGAACGCTGAGCCTTTGGTTAATTCCTCTTCCTGGTGGGAAATGAGAGTTAAATTTGCCTGTCCAGACACCTCCAGCTAGTCTCTCATTGGTTCTCCCTATTCCTGTTCATTTTCCGCAGAAATTGCAAACTGGGACAAACAGGAGGTTAAAGGCACTGACTCTCCAAGTGGGGAGAGTGTTAGTAAAGCATCTGGAATGTTGCACCCGAGTACCAGGGGACGAAAACTGAGACACCTTTGAACACGTTTCCCGATCACACGGTGGATCATACTCTGGGTTCCACATGCATGTTTTAGCTGAAGGAAGAATCCCTTAAACCTGGAGAGTTGAGACCCATGGAATGGGTACCATGCAATATGACTTAAAAGTTTCTGCATTTGCTCACCGATCCTCACCAATCCTATCACTGCTGCGTTTATGCCGCTGTACACACGCTTGATTCTCCTTCGGAGACATATAAATCCATAGGTTTTAAGATTCTTACTAGTCAGGTATATTCTTAGGCGTTTAATATGGGGTGTTGAGTCCACTTCGTTGAGCAAGGAGTAGATCTTGTCTATTACATATTTGGCTTATGGAACGGTATCTGTGCTAATTTCAATCTCTGGTTTTATGCAGCACCCCAACTCACCTTTCCCCTTAAGCAAGCATAAGTTGGTTTTCTACATTTGAGACCCTGTTCTGTTTTGTAATTCAGTTCCTGTGTAGCCAAGTTTACATTCCGTGTAGTAGTGATATCTTATGATGTTTCTTTTTCTCTGTGACTTATTTCACTTAGAATCATCGTACCTGAATCCACTCATTATGCTGCTACGGGCCTGATGACATAGATTTCATTGCTGAGTGATATTGCATTGTACGTAAGTACCACAGCTTCTTTATCCATTTTTCGCTTTCTGCGATATTGAACTTGTAGCGTAAACGAGGTTCTTGTAAACAGAGCCATCCCAAACTTTGGGGTGGCTGTGTCTTTTTGATTTTAATTTCCCTAAGCTATAGGACCATAAGTGGAAGTGCCATAGGCTCTGTTGCTTTGTTTTGTAGATGTTTCAGGAAACACCATACACTTCTCCAGAGTGGCTGTTGGCAATTTACATCCCGCCCATCAGCATAACAAGGCTCCCAGTTCTCCATGGCCTGTCCTTCCTTTCTGGTTTTTACATTTTATTCAGAAGGCCCTTTTGACCAGGGGGCACTGAGACTTCATTGTAGTGCAGATTTCCTTTGCAAGCTTGCTTGGTTGGCCAAAAAGTGCGTATGCCTTTTTTCCTGAATATATTCAGGAAAATACGCATACGCCCTTTTTGGCCAAGTGCATCATTGTGGACGTTCTGCCTCTTTTCCTATGCTTTACATGCAATTCCAGTCTACCTCCTGAAATCGGTTTCCTGCAATTCTGCCCCGCTTTCAAGTCCTCTTGGCAGCCTTACTTGAATATATTTTTGGACGATAGCTGTCATTTATAACTCTGCAGGTTTGTGAATGACAGTGCCCCTGAGCTCCTTTCTTCAACTCGCTTTCTTGTGAGCTGGCCGCAACACAGCAGGATTGCTTCAGGCCCTAGTTTGGTTCCGGCACGGCACGCTGAGCCTTTGGTTAATTCCTCTTCCTGGTGGGAAATGAGAGTTAAATTTGCCCGTCCAGACACCTCCAGCTAGTCTCTCATTGGTTCTCCCTATTCCTGTTCATTTTCCGCAGAAATTGCAAACTGGGCCAAACAGGAGGTTAAAGGCACTGACTCTCCAAGTGGGGAGAGTGTTAGTAAAGCGTCTGGAATGTTGCACCCAAGTACCAGGGGACGAAAACTGAGATACCTTTGAACACGTTTCCTAATCACATGGTGGATCATACTCTGGGTTGACCATGCATGTTTTAGCTGAAGGAAGAATCCCTTAAACCTGGAGAGTTGAGACCCATGGAATGGGTACCATGCAATATGATTTCAAAGGGTCTGCATTTGCTCACCGATCCTCACCAATCCTATTACTGCTGCGTTTATGCCGCTGTACACACGCTTGATTCTCTTTCGGAGACATATAAATCCATAGGTTTTAAGATTCTTACAAGTCAGGTATATTCTTAGGCGTTTAATATGGTGTGTTGAGTCCACTTCATTGAGCAAGGAGTAGCTCTTTTCTATTACATATTTGGCTTATGGAACGGTATCTGTGCTAATTTCAATCTCTGGTTTTATGCAGCACCCCAACTCACCTTTCCCCTTAAGGAAGCATAAGTTGGTTTTCTACATTTGAGACCCTGTTCTGTTTTGTAATTCAATTCCTGTGTAGCCAAGTTTACATTCCGTGTAGTAGTGATATCTTATGATGTTTCTTTTTCTCTGTGACTTATTTCACTTAGAATCATCGTACCTGAATCCACTCGTTATGCTGCTATGGGCCTGATGACATAGATTTCATTGCTGAGTGATATTGCATTGTACGTAAGTACCACAACTTCTTTATCCATTTTTCGTTTTCTGCGATATTGAACTTGTACCGTAAACGAGGTTCTTGTAAACAGAGCCGTCCCAAACTTTGGGGTGGCTGTGTCTTTTTGATTTTAATTTCCCTAAGCTATAGGACTATAAGTGGAAGTGTCCTACGCTCTGTTGCTTTGTTTTTAAGATGTTTCAGGAAACACCATACACTTCTCCAGAGTGGCTGTTGGCAATTTACATCCCGCCCATCAGCATAACAAGGTTCCCAGTTCTCCATGGCCTATCCTGCCTTTCTGGATTTTACACTTTTTTCAGATGGCCCTTTTGACAGGGGGGCAGAGAGACTTCATTGTAGTGCAGATTTCCTTTGCAAGCTTGCTTGGTGGGCCAAAAAGTATGTATGCGTTTTTTCCTGAATATATTCAGGAAAAAACGCATACGCCCTTTTTGGCCAAGTGCATCATTGTGGACGTTCTGCCTCTTTTCCTATGCTTTACATGCAATTCCAGTCTACCTCCTGAAATCGGTTTCCTGCAATTCTGCCCCGCTTTCAAGTCCTCTTGGCAGCCTTACTTCAGTATATTTTTGGACGATAGCTGTCATTTATAACTCTGCAGGTTTGTGAATGACAGTGCTCCTGAGCTCCCTTCTTCAACTCGCTTTCTTGTGAGCTGGCCACAACACCGCAGGATTGCTTCAGGCCCTAGTGTGGTTCCGGCATGGCACGCTGAGCCTTTGGTTAATTCCTCTTCCTGGTGGGAAATGAGAGTTAAATTTGCCCGTCCAGACACCTCCAGCTAGTCTCTCATTGGTTCTCCCTATTCCTGTTCATTTTCCGCAGAAATTGCAAACTGGGCCAAACAGGAGGTTAAAGGCACTGACTCTCTAAGTGGGGAGAGTGTTAGTAAAGCGTCTGGAATGTTGCACCCGAGTACCAGGGGACGAAAATTGAGTCACATTTGAACACGTTTCCTGATCACACGTGGATCATACTCTGGGTTCCACATGCATGTTTTAGCTGAAGGAAGAATCCCTTAAACCTGGAGAGTTGAGACCCATATAATGGGTACCATGCAATATGACTTCAAAGGGTCTGCATTTGCTCACCGATCTTCACAAATCCTATCACTGCTTCGTATATGCCGCTGTACACACGCTTGATTCTCTTTCAGAGACATATAAATCCATAGGTTTTAAGTTTCTTACTAGTCGGGTATATTTTTATTTGTTTAAAATGGGGTGTTGAGTCCACTTCGTTGAGCAAGGAGTAGCTCTTGTCTATTACATATTTGGCTTATGGAACGGTATCTGTGCTAATTTCAATCTCTGGTTTTATGCAGCACCCCAACTCACCTTTCCCCTTAAGCAAGCATAAGTTGGTTTTCTACATTTGAGACCCTGTTCTGTTTTGTAATTCAGTTCCTGTGTAGCCAAGTTTACATTCCGTGTAGTAGTGATATCTTATGATGTTTCTTTTTCTGTGTGACTTATTTCACTTAGAATCATCGTACCTGAATCCACTCATTATGCTGGTATGGGCCTGATGACATAGATTTCATTGCTGAGTGATATTGCATTGTACGTAAGTACCACAACTTCTTTATCCATTTTTCGCTTTCTGCGATATTGAACTTGTACCGTAAACGAGGTTCTTGTAAACAGAGGCGTCCCAAACTTTGGGGTGGCTGTGTCTTTTTGATTTTAATTTCCCTTAGCTATAGAACCATAAGCGGAAGTGCCCTAGGCTCTGTTGCTTTGTTATGTAGATGTTTCAGGAAACAGCATACACTTCTCCAGAGTGGCTGTTGGCAATTTACATCCCCCCCATCAGCATAACAAGGCTCCCAGTTCTCCATGGCCTGTCCTGCCTTTCTGGATTTTACACTTTTTTCAGATGGCCCTTTTGACTGGGGGGCAGTGAGACTTCATTGTAGTGCAGATTTCCTTTGCCAGCTTGCTTGGTTGGCCAAAAAGGGCGTATGCGTTTTTTCTTGAATATATTCAGGAAAAAACGCATACGCCCTTTTTGGCCAAGTGCATCATTGTGGACGTTCTGCCTCTTTTCCTATGCTTTACATGCAATTCCAGTCTACCTCCTGAAATCGGTTTCCTGCAATTCTGCCCCGCTTTCAAGTCCTCTTGGCAGCCTTACTTCAATATATTTTTGGACGATAGCTGTCATTTATAACTCTGCAGGTTTGTGAATGACAGTGCCCCTGAGCTCCTTTCTTCAACTCGCTTTCTTGTGAGCTGGCCGCAACACCGCAGGATTGTTTCAGGTCCTAGTGTGGTTCCGGCATGGCACGCTGAGCCTTTGGTTAATTCCTCTTCCTGGTGGGAAATGAGAGTTAAATTTGCCCGTCCAGACACCTCCAGCTAGTCTCTCATTGGTTCTCCCTATTCCTGTTCATTTTCCGCAGAAATTGCAAACTGGGACAAACAGGAGGTTAAAGGCAGTGACTCTCCAAGTGGGGAGAGTGTTAGTAAAGTGTCTGGAATGTTGCACCCCAGTACCAGGGGACGAAAACTGAGACACCTCGTAACACGTTTCCCAGTCACACGGTGGATCATAGTCTGGGTTCCACATGCATGTTTTAGCTGAAGGAAGAATCCCTTAAACCTGGAGAGTTGAGACCCATGTTATGGGTACCATGCAATATGACTTCAAAGGGTCTGCATTTGCTCACCGATCCTCACCAATCCTATCACTGCTGCGTTTATGCCGCTGTACACAAGCTTGATTCTCTTTCGGAGACATATAAATCCATAGGTTTTAAGATTCTTACTAGTCAGGTATATTCTTAGGCGTTTAATATGGGGTGTTGTGTCCACTTCGTTGAGCAAGGAATAGCTCTTGTCTGTTATATATTTGGCTTATTGAACGGTATCTGTGCTAATTTCAATCTCTGGTTTTATGCAGCACCCCAACTCACCTTTCCCCTTAAGCAAGCATAAGTTGGTTTTCTACATTTGAGACCCTGTTCTGTTTTGTAATTCAGTTCCTGTGTAGCCAAGTTTACATTCCGTGTAGTAGTGATATCTTATGATGTTTCTTTTTC
Organism: Grampus griseus; assembly: GCF_964374135.1. Taxonomy (NCBI): domain Eukaryota; kingdom Metazoa; phylum Chordata; class Mammalia; order Artiodactyla; family Delphinidae; genus Grampus; species Grampus griseus. The sequence continues at coordinate 86,077 of NW_028132733.1, forward strand.
TGGGTGACTTATTTCACTTAGAATCATCGTACCTGAATCCACTCATTATGCTGCTACGGCCCTGATGACATAGATTTCTTTGCTGAGTGATATTGCATTGTATGTATGTACCACAACTTCTTTATCCATTTTTCGCTTTCTGCGATATTGAACTTGTACCGTAAACGAGGTTCTTGTAAACAGAGCCATCCCAAACTTTGGGGTGGCTGTGTCTTTTTGATTTTAATTTCCCGAAGCTATAGGACCATAAGTGGAAGTGCCCTAGGCTCTGTTGCTTTTTTTTTAGATGTTTCAGGAAACACCATACACTTCTCCAGAGTGGCTGTTGGCAATTTACATCCTGCCCATCAGCATAACAAGGCTCCCAGTTCTCCATGGCCTGTCCTGCCTTTCTGGATTTTACACTTTTTTCAGATGGCCCTTTTGACTGGGGGGCAGTGAGACTTCATTGTAGTGCAGATTTCCTTTGCCAGCTTGCTTGGTTGGCCAAAAAGGGCGTATGCGTTTTTTCTTGAATATATTCAGGAAAAAACGCATACGCCCTTTTTGGCCAAGTGCATCATTGTGGACGTTCTGCCTCTTTTCCTATGCTTTACATGCAATTCCAGTCTACCTCCTGAAATCGGTTTCCTGCAATTCTGCCCCGCTTTCAAGTCCTCTTGGCAGCCTTACTTCAATATATTTTTGGACGATAGCTGTCATTTATAACTCTGCAGGTTTGTGAATGACAGTGCCCCTGAGCTCGTTTCTTCAACTCGCTTTCTTGTGAGCTGGCCGCAACACAGCAGGATTGCTTCAGGCCCTAGTGTGGTTCCGGCATGGCACGCTGAGCCTTTGGTTAATTCCTCTTCCTGGTGGGAAATGAGTGTTAAATATGCGTGTCCAGACACCTACCTCACTCTCAACCCCCTGGTGATGTGGGTCCTCTGGTTTGTGGCCACCTTTGCTGGGTTCCTCACCTTTCGATGATGTGGCCCCACTAGTGTGAGGACACTCCTGCCTGCTTCTCATCCACGTGGTTATGCGGACCCCCTGGTGAGAGTCTGTTCCTGGCTGTGTTCCTCAGCCTTCTGTGAGGGAGACCCTCTGCTGATAGGTCACTCCTGCATGGCTGGCACACAATGCCTTGGTGAAGTCAGCTGTGTGGTGGCAGTTGGAGCGTGCTGGGAATCTCCGCCCCCCAGTGATGAGGGCCCTCTGACGTCAGGCCCTAACTGCTGGGCTCCCCAACTTTTCTTAGTGAGCCCAGTGATGCTCGGGCACTCCTCTTAGGTTCCCATCTCCATGGGGATGTGGGCCTTCTGCTCTGACGTTCCAACGGCTGGGTTGATCACAGTTTCATGATGTGGGCTCTCTGGTGTTAGTTCACTGTGGCCTGGATCCCATAGCCTCTGTGTTCTTGGCCGCCTGCTGGGAGGTTCCAACTGCTGGATTCCTCACTTTTTTAATTTTTTGGGCCCTCTGTTGTGAGGATCCTCCTGCCTGCCTCACTCCCAGCCCCTTCGTGATGTGTGTCTTCTGGTTTGAGGCCACATGTGCTGGGTTCCTCACCTTTCAATGATGTGGGACCAATGGTCTTAGGAGACTCCTGCCTGGTTCACATCCCCTTGGTGATGTGGGCCCTCTGTTGAGAGTCTGATCCTGGCTGGGTTCTTCACCCATCTGTGAGGTGGGCCGTCTGCTGTGAGGTCACTCCTCCCTGGCTTGCTCACCTCGCCTTGTGGACATGAGCCCTCTGGTGGCACTTGGAGCCTGCTGGGAGCCTCCTCCCCTCGGTGATGTGGGCCCTCTGGCGTCAGGCCCTAAGAGCTGTGCTCCCCACATTTCGTGATGTGCGACCCAGTGGTGCGAGGACACTCCATCCAGGTTCACATCCCCATTGGGATGTGGGCCTTCTGCTCTGAGGTCCCAACGCCTGGGTTGCTCACAGTTTCATGATGTGGGCTCTCTGCTGTTAGTTCACTCCTGCCTGCATCCCATAGCTTCTGTGCTCTCGGCTGCCTGCTGGGAGGTTCCAACTGCTGGATTCCTCACCTTTCTTATTCTTTGGGCCCTCTGTTTTTAGGCTACTCCTGCCTGCCTCACTCCCATTCCCTTTGTGATATGTGTCCTCTGATTTGAGGCCACATGTGCTGGGTTCCGCACCTTTCAATGATGTGGCCCCACTGGAGGGAAGACAGTCCTGACTGGTTCCCATCCCCTTGCTGATGTGGGCCCTCAGGTGAGAGTCTGATCCTGGCTGGGTTCCTCACCCTTCTGTGAGGTGGGCCCTCTGCTGTGAGGTCAATCATGCCTGTCTGGCACAAGTCACCTTGGCGACGTGGGCCCTCTGGTGGCAGTTGGAGTGTGCTGGGATCCTCCTCCCCTCGGTGATGAGGGCCCTCTTGCCTTAGGCCATAACTGCTGGGCTCCCCACATTTTCTGATGTGCGCCAAGTGAGTGAGGACACTCTTGCCAGGTTCGCATCCCCATGGGGATATGGGCCTTCTGCTCTGAGGTCAAAACGGCTGGCTTGCTCACAGTACCATGATGTGGGCCCTCTGCTGTGAGTTCACTCCGGCAAGGATCCCTTATCATCGGTGCTCTGAGCCGCCTGCTGGGAGGTTCCAACTGCTGGATTCCTCAACTTTTTTATTCTATGTGCCCTCTGTTGTGAGGCTCCTCCTGCCTGCCTCGCTGCCAGCCCCTTGGTGATGACTGTCCTATAGCTTGAGGCCACATGTGCTGCGTTCCTCACCTTTCAATGATGTGGCCCCACTCGTGTGAGGACACTCCTGCCTGGTTACCATCCCCTTGGTGAGGTGGGCCCTCTGGCCAGAGTCTAATCCTGGCTGGGTTCCTCAACGTTCTGTGAGGTAGGCCCTCTGCTGTGAGGTCACTCCTGACTGGCTGGCACACGTCACCTTGGAGACGTGAGCCCTCTGGTGGCAGTTGGAGCGTGCAGGGTGCCTCCTCCTCTCGGTGATGACGGCCCTCTGGCGTCAGGCCCTAAATGGTGGGCTCCCCACATTTTCTGATGTGCGCCCAGTGGTGCGAGGACACTCCAGCCAGGTTCCCATTCCCATGGGGATGTGGGCCTTCTGCTCTGTGGTCCCAACGCCTGGGTTGCTCACAGTTTTATGATGTTGGCCCTCTGCTGTGAGTTCACTGTGGCCTGGATCCCATAGCCTCGGTGTTCTGAGCTGCCTGCTGGAAGGTCTAAATGCTGGAATCCTCACATATTTTATATTATGTGCCCTGTGTTGTGAGGCTACTCCTGCCTGCCTCACTCCAAGGCCCTTTGTGATGTGGGTCCTCTGGTTTGAGGACACATGTGCTGGGTTCCTCATGTTAAGATGATGAGGCCCCACTGGTGTGAGGATAATCCTGACTGGTTCCCATCCCCTTTGTGATGTGGGCCCTCTGGTGAGAGTCTGATCCTGGCTGGGTTCCTCAACCATCTGTGAGGTGGGCCCTCTACTATCAGGTAACTCTTGCCTGGCTTGCTCACCTCGCCTTGTTGACATGAGCCCTCTGGTGGCACTTGGACCCTGCTGGGAGCCTCCTCACCTCTGTGATGAGGGCCCTCTGATGTCAAGCCCTAACTGCTGGGCTCCCCAACTTTTCTTAGTGAGCCCAGTGATGCTCGGGCACTCCTCTTAGGTTCCCATCTCCATGGGGATGTGGGCCTTCTGCTCTGACGTTCCAACGGCTGGGTTGATCACAGTTTCATGATGTGGGCTCTCTGGTGTTAGTTCACTGTGGCCTGGATCCCATAGCCTCTGTGTTCTTGGCCGCCTGCTGGGAGGTTCCAACTGCTGGATTCCTCACTTTTTTAATTTTTTGGGCCCTCTGTTGTGAGGATCCTCCTGCCTGCCTCACTCCCAGCCCCTTCGTGATGTGTGTCCTCTGGTTTGAGGCCACATGTGCTGGGTTCCTCACCTTTCGATGATGTGGGACCAATGGTCTTAGGAGACTCCTGCCTGGTTCACATCCCCTTGGTGATGTGGGCCCTCTGTTGAGAGTCTGATCCTGGCTGGGTTCTTCACCCATCTGTGAGGTGGGCCGTCTGCTGTGAGGTCACTCCTGCCTGGTTTGCTCACCTCGCCTTGTGGACATGAGCCCTCTGGTGGCACTTGGAGCCTGCTGGGAGCCTCCTCCCCTCGGTGATGAGGGCCCTCTGGCGTCAGGTCCTAACGGCTGGGCTCCCCACATTTTGTGATGTGCGCCCAGTGGTTCGAAGACACTCCATCCAGGTTCACATACCCATTGGGATGTGGGCCTTCTGTTCTGAGGTCCCAACGGCTGGGTTGTTCACAGTTTCATGATGTGGGCTCTCTGCTGTTAGTTCACTCTGGCCTGGATGCCATAGCCTCTGTGCTCTGGGCCGCCTGCTGGAAGGTTCCAACTGCTCGATTCTTCAACTTTTGTATTCTATGGGGCCTGTGTTGCGATGCTCCTCCTGCCTGCCTCACTCGCATCCCCTTTGTGATGTGGGTCCTCTGGTTTGAGGCCACATATGCTGGGTTCCGCAACTTTCAATGATGTGGCCCCACTGGTGTGAGGACACTCCTGCCTGGTTCCCATCCCCTTGGTGATGTGGGCCTTCTGGTGACAGTCTTATCCTGGCTGGGTTCCTCACTCTTCTGTGAGGTAGGCCCTCTGCTGTGAGGTCAATCCTACCTGACTTGCACAAATCACCTTGGCGACGTGGGCCCTCTGTTGGCACATGGAACCTGCTGGGAGCCTCCTGCCCTCGGTGATGACAGCTCTCTAGCATCAGGCCCTAACTGCTGGGCTCCCCACATTTTCTGATGTGAGCCCAGTGATGCCAGGACACTCCTGTCAGGTTCCCATCCCCATGGGGATGTGGGCTTTCTGCTCTGAGGTCCCAACGCCTGGGTTGCTCACAGTTTCATGATGTGGGCTCTCTGCTGTTAGTTCACTCCTGCCTGCATCCCATAGCTTCTGTGCTCTCGGCCGCCTGCTGGGAGGTTCCAAATGCTGGATTCCTCACCTTTTTTATTCTTTGGGCCCTCTGTTTTTAGGCTACTCCTACCTGCCTCACTCCCATCCCCTTTGTGATGTATGTCCTCTGATATGAGGCCGCATGTGCTGGGTTCCTCACCTTTCGATGATGTGGCCCCACTGGTGAGAGGACAGTCCTGACTGGTTCCCATCCCCTTGGTGTTGTGGGCCCTCTGGCAAGAGTCTCATCCTACCTCGGTTCCTCACCCTTCTGTGAGATAGGCCCTCTGTTGTGAGGTCACTACTGCCTGGCTGGCGCATGCCACCTTGTAGACGTGGGCCCTCTGTTGGCAGTTGGAACCTGCTGGGAGTCTCCTCCCCTCAGTTATGAGGGCCCCCTGGCGTCAGGCCCTAACTGCTGGGCTCCTAACATTTTCTGATATGTGCTAAGTGGTGCGAAGCCACTCCTGCCAGGTTCCCATCCCAATGGGGATGTGGGCCTTCTGTTCTGAGGTCCCAACGGCTGGGCTGCTCACAGGTTCATGATGTGGGCCCTCTGCTGTGAGTTCACTGCGGCCTGGATCCCATAGCCTCGGTGCTCTGGGCCGCTTGCTGGGAGGTTCCAACTGCTGGATTCCTCAACTTTTATATTCAATGGACCCTGTGATGTGAGGCCAGTCCTGCCTGCCTCATTCCGAACCCCTTGGTGATGTGGTTCCTCTGGTTTGAGGCTACATGTGCTGGGATCCTCACCTTTCGATGATGTTGTCCCACTGATGTGGGGACACTCCTTCCTGGTTCCCTTCCCCTTGGTGATGTGGGCCCTCTGGTGAGAGTCTGATCCTGGCTGTGTTCCTCACCCTTCTGTGAGGTGGGGCCTCTGCTGTGAGGTCACTCCTGCCGGGCTGGCACACATCGCCTTGGTGACGTTGGCCCTCTGGTGGCAGCTGGAGCCTGCTGGGAGCCTCCTCCCCTCGGTGATGAGTGCCCTCTAGCATCAGGCCCTAACTTCTGAGCACCCCACGTTTTCTGATGTGAGCCCAGTGATGCCAGGACACTCCTGTCATGTTCCCATCACCATGGGGATGTGGGCCTTCTGCTCTGAGGTCCCAATGTCTGGGTTGTTCACAGTTTCATGATGTGGGCTGTCTGGTGTTAGTTCACTCTGGCTTGGATCCCCTAGCCTCTGTGCTCTGGGCCGCCTGCTGGGAGGTTGCAACTGCTGGATTCCTCACCTTCCTTATTTTTGGGCCCTCTGTTGTGAGGCTCCTCCTGCCTGCCTCACCCCCAGCCCCTTGGTGATGCGTGTCCTATGGTTTGAAGCCACGTGTTCTGGGTTCCTCACCTTTAGATGATGTGGCCCTACTCATGTGAGGACACTCCTGCCTGGTTCCAATCCATTTGGTGATGTGGGCCCTCTGGTGCGAGTCTGATCCTGACTGGGTTCGTCACACTTCTCTGAGGTGGGCCCTCTGCTGTGAGGTCATTCGTGCCTGGTTGGCACACATCGCCTTGGCGACGTCAGCCCTCTGGTGGCTGTTGGAGCCTGCTGGGAGCCTCCTTCCCTTGGTGATGAGGGTCCTCTGGCGTCAGGCTCTAACTGCTGGTCTCCCAAAATTTTCTGATACGTTTTCAGTGGTGCGAGGACACTCCTACCAGATTTATATCCCCATGGGGATGTGGGCCTCCTGCTCTGAGGTCCCAATGGCTGGGTTGCTCAGTTTCATGACATGGGCCCTCTTCTGTGAGTTCACTGTGGCCTGGATCCCATAGCCTCGGTGCTCTGGGCCCCCTGCTGGGAGGTTCCAACTGCTGGATTCCTCACTTTTTTATTCTATGGGCCCAGTGTTGTGAGGCTACTCCTGCCTGCCTCACTCCGAGGCCCTTAGTGATGTGGGTCCTCTGGTTTGAGGACACATGTGCTGAGTACCTCACCTTTCGATGATGTGGCCCCACTGGTGTGAAGACACTCCTGCCTGGTTCCCATCCCCTTGGTGATGTGGGCCCTCTGGTGAGAGTCTGATGTTGGCTGGGTTTCTCACCCTTCTGTGAGGTGGGATCTCTGCTGTGAGGTAACTCCTGCCTGGCTTGCTCACGTTGCCTTGACAACATGAGCCCTCAGGTGGCAGTTGGAGCCTGCTGGGAATCTCCTCCCCTCGGTTATGAGAGCTCTGGATAAAACACATATGTCCTTTTTTGCCAAGTGCATTATTTTCCAAGTTCTGTCTCTTTTCCTATGCTTTAAATGCAATTCCAGTCTACCTTCTGAAATCGGTTTCCTGCAATTCTGCACCGCTTTCGAGTCCTCTTGGCAGCCTTACTTCAATATATTTTTGGACGATAGCTGTCATTTATAACTCTGCAGGTTTGTGAATGACAGTGCCCCTGAGCTCCTTTCCTCAACTCGCTTTCTTTTGAGCTGACCGCAACACCGCAGGATTGCTTCAGGCCCTAGTGTGGTTCCGGCATGGCACGCTGAGCCTTTGGTTAATTCCTCTTCCTGGTGGGAAATGAGAGTTAAATTTGCCCGTCCAGACACCTCCAGCTAGTCTCTCATTGGTTCTCCCTATTCCTGTTCATTTTCCGCAGAAATTGCAAACTGGAACAAACAGGAGGTTAAAGGCATTGACTCTCCAAGTGGGGAGAGTGTTAGTAAAGCATCTGGAATGTTGCACCCGAGTACCAGGGGACGAAAACTGAGTCACATTTGAACACGTTTCCCAATCACACGGTGGATCATACTCTGGGTCCCACATGCATGTTTTAGCTGAAGGAAGAATCCCTTAAGCCTGGAGAGTTGAGACCCATGGAATGGGTACCATGCAATATGACTTCAAAGGGTCTGCATTTGCTCACCGATCCTCACCAATCCTATCACTGCTGCGTTTATGCCGCTGTACACACGCTTGATTTTCTTTCGGAGACATATAAATCCATAGGTTTTAAGATTCTTACTAGTCAGGTATATTCTTAGGCGTTTAATATGGGGTGTTGAGTCCACTTCGTTGAGCAAGGAGTAACTCTTGTCTATTATATATTTGGCTTATGGAACGGTATCTGTGCTAATTTCAATCTCTGGTTTTATGCAGCACCCCAACTCACCTTTCCCCTTAAGCAAGCATAAGTTGGTTTTCTACATTTGAGACCCTGCTCTGTTTTGTAATTCAGTTCCTGTGTAGCCAAGTTTACATTCCGTGTAGTAGTGATATCTTATGATGTTTCTTTTTCTGTGTGACTTATTTCACTTAGAATCATCGTCCCTGAATCCGCTCATTATGCTGCTACGGGCCTGATGACATAGATTTCATTGCTGAGTGATATTGCATTGTACGTAAGTACCACAATTTCTTTATCCACTTTTCGCTTTCTGCGATATTGAACTTGTACCGTAAACGAGGTTCTTGTATACAGAGCTGTCCCAAACTTTGGGGTGGCTGTGTCTTTTAGATTTTAATTTCCCTAAGCTATAGGACCATAAGTGGAAGTGCCCTAGGCTCTGTTGCTTTGTTTTTTAGATGTTTCAGGAAACACCATACACTTCTCCAGAGTGGCTGTTGGCAATTTACATCCCGCCCATCAGCATAACAAGGCTCCCAGTTCTCCATGGCCTGTCCTGCCTTTCTGGATTTTACACTTTTTTCAGATGGCCCTTTTGACCGGGGGGCAGTGAGACTTCATTGTAGTGCAGATTTCCTTTGCAAGGTTGCTTGGTTGGCCAAAAAGGGCGTATGCGTTTTTTCCTGAATATATTCAGGAAAAAACGCATACGCCCTTTTTGGCCAAGTGCATCATTGTGGACGTTCTGCCTCTTTTCCTATGCTTTACATGCAATTCCAGTCTACCTCCTGAAATCGGTTTCCTGCAATTCTGCACCACTTTCAAGTCCTCTTGGCAGCCTTACTTCAATATATTTTTGGACGATAGCTGTCATTTATAACTCTGCAGGTTTGTGAATGACAGTGCCCCTGAGCTCCTTTCTTCAACTCGCTTTCTTGTGAACTGGCCGCAACACCGCAAGATTGCTTCAGGCCCTAGTGTGGTTCCGGCACGGCACGCTGAGCCTTTGGTTAATTCCTCTTCCTGGTGGGAAATGAG